>NW_024608964.1:15000-32500 GCF_018296145.1 Oncorhynchus tshawytscha
GGTCTCTCTGTGGTCCACTATATAGATAATGTGACTGGTCTGTCTCTCTGTGGTCCACTATATAGATCATGTGTCTGGTCTCTCTGTGGTCCACTATATAGATCATGTGTCTGGTCTCTCTATGGTCCACTATATAGATAATGTGTCTGGTCTCTCTATGGTCCACTATATAGATAATGTGACTGGTCTCTCTCTGTGGTCCACTATATAGATCATGTGACTGGTCTCTCTGTGGTCCACTATATAGATCATGTGTCTGGTCTCTCTCTCTGTGGTCCACTATATAGATAATGTGACTGGTCTCTCTATGGTCCACTATATAGATCATGTGACTGGTCTCTCTCTCTGTGGTCCACTATATAGATAATGTGACTGGTCTCTCTGTGGTCCACTATATAGATAATGTGACTGGTCTCTCTGTGGTCCACTATATAGATAATGTGTCTGGTCTCTCTGTGGTCCACTATATAGATCATGTGTCTGGTCTCTCTGTGGTCCACTATATAGATAATGTGACTGGTCTCTCTGTGGTCCACTATATAGATAATGTGACTGGTCTCTCTCTCTATGGTCCACTATATAGATCATGTGACTGGTCTCTCTGTGGTCCACTATATAGATAATGTGACTGGTCTCTCTGTGGTCCACTATATAGATAATGTGACTGGTCTCTCTATGGTCCACTATATAGATCATGTGACTGGTCTCTCTCTCTGTGGTCCACTATATAGATCATGTGACTGGTCTCTCTGTGGTCCACTATATAGATCATGTGTCTGGTCTCTGTGGTCCACTATATAGATAATGTGACTGGTCTCTCTGTGGTCCACTATATAGATAATGTGACTGGTCTCTCTCTCTATGGTCCACTATATAGATCATGTGACTGGTCTCTCTGTGGTCCACTATATAGATAAAGTGACTGTTCTCTCTGTGGTCCACTATATAGATAATGTGACTGGTCTCTCTATGGTCCACTATATAGATAATGTGTCTGGTCTCTCTCTCTATGGTCCACTATATAGATAATGTGACTGGTCTCTCTCTCTATGGTCCACTATATAGATAATGTGACTGGTCTCTCTCTCTATGGTCCACTATATAGATAATGTGTCTGGTCTCTCTCTATGGTCCACTATATAGATAATGTGACTGGTCTCTCTCTATGGTCCACTATATAGATAATGTGTCTGGTCTCTCTGTGGTCCACTATATAGATAATGTGTCTGGTCTCTCTGTGGTCCACTATAGATCATGTGACTGGTCTCTCTGTGGTCCACTATATAGATCATGTGACTGGTCTCTCTCTCTGTGGTCCACTATATAGATCATGTGACTGGTCTCTCTGTGGTCCACTATATAGATCATGTGACTGGTCTCTCTGTGGTCCACTATATAGATCATGTGACTGGTCTCTCTGTGGTCCACTATATAGATAATGTGTCTGGTCTCTCTGTGGTCCACTATATAGATAATGTGACTGGTCTCTCTGTGGTCCACTATATAGATAATGTGTCTGGTCTCTCTCTCTATGGTCCACTATATAGATAATGTGACTGGTCTCTCTCTCTATGGTCCACTATATAGATAATGTGTCTGGTCTCTCTCTGTGGTCCACTATATAGATAATGTGTCTGGTCTCTCTGTGGTCCACTATATAGATCATGTGACTGGTCTCTCTGTGGTCCACTATATAGATCATGTGACTGGTCTCTCTTTCTGTGGTCCACTATATAGATCATGTGACTGGTCTCTCTGTGGTCCACTATATAGATAATGTGACTGGTCTCTCTGTGGTCCACTATATAGATCATGTGACTGGTCTCTCTCTCTGTGGTCCACTATATAGATCATGTGACTGGTCTCTCTATTGTCCACTATATAGATCATGTGACTGGTCTCTCTGTGGTCCACTATATAGATCATGTGACTGGTCTCTCTCTCTGTGGTCCACTATATAGATCATGTGTCTGGTCTCTCTCTCTGTGGTCCACTATATAGATAATGTGACTGGTCTCTCTCTGTGGTCCACTATATAGATAATGTGACTGGTCTCTCTGTGGTCCACTATATAGATAATGTGACTGGTCTCTCTCTCTGTGGTCCACTATATAGATAATGTGTCTGGTCTCTCTATGGTCCACTATATAGATAATGTGTCTGGTCTCTGTGGTCCACTATATAGATCATGTGACTGGTCTCTCTCTGTGGTCCACTATATAGATAATGTGACTGGTCTCTCTCTGTGGTCCACTATATAGATAATGTGACTGGTCTCTCTCTGTGGTCCACTATATAGATCATGTGTCTGGTCTCTCTCTGTGGTCCACTATATAGATAATGTGTCTGGTCTCTCTGGTCCACTATATAGATAATGTGTCTGGTCTCTCTCTATGGTCCACTATATAGATAATGTGACTGGTCTCTCTGTGGTCCACTATATAGATAATGTGTCTGGTCTGGTCCACTATATAGATAATGTGTCTGGTCTCTGTGGTCCACTATATAGATAATGTGTCTGGTCTCTCTATGGTCCACTATATAGATAATGTGTCTGGTCTCTCTGTGGTCCACTATATAGATAATGTGACTGGTCTCTCTCTGTGGTCCACTATATAGATAATGTGACTGGTCTCTCTATGGTCCACTATATAGATAATGTGTCTGGTCTCTCTGTGGTCCACTATATAGATAATGTGACTGGTCTCTCTCTATGGTCCACTATATAGATAATGTGACTGGTCTCTCTGTGGTCCACTATATAGATAATGTGTCTGGTCTCTCTCTGTGGTCCACTATATAGATAATGTCTGGTCTCTCTGGTCCACTATATAGATCATGTCTGGTCTCTCTATGGTCCACTATATAGATAATGTGTCTGGTCTCTCTGTGGTCCACTATATAGATAATGTGTCTGGTCTCTCTCTGTGGTCCACTATATAGATAATGTGTCTGGTCTCTCTGTGGTCCACTATATAGATAATGTGACTGGTCTCTCTCTCTATGGTCCACTATATAGATAATGTGACTGGTCTCTCTGTGGTCCACTATATAGATAATGTGACTGGTCTCTCTCTCTATGGTCCACTATATAGATAATGTGTCTGGTCTCTCTCTCTGTGGTCCACTATATAGATAATGTGTCTGGTCTCTCTCTGGTCCACTATATAGATAATGTGTCTGGTCTCTCTATGGTCCACTATATAGATAATGTGACTGGTCTCTCTGTGGTCCACTATATAGATAATGTGTCTGGTCTCTCTCTCTATGGTCCACTATATAGATAATGCGTCTGGTCTCTCTGTGGTCCACTATATAGATAATGTGACTGGTCTCTCTCTATGGTCCACTATATAGATAATGTGACTGGTCTCTCTGTGGTCCACTATATAGATAATGTGACTGGTCTCTCTGTGGTCCACTATATAGATAATGTGTCTGGTCTCTCTCTCTGTGGTCCACTATATAGATAATGTGTCTGGTCTCTCTCTGTGGTCCACTATATAGATAATGTGTCTGGTCTCTCTATGGTCCACTATATAGATAATGTGACTGGTCTCTCTGTGGTCCACTATATAGATAATGTGTCTGGTCTCTCTCTCTATGGTCCACTATATAGATAATGTGTCTGGTCTCTCTGTGGTCCACTATATAGATAATGTGACTGGTCTCTCTCTATGGTCCACTATATAGATAATGTGACTGGTCTCTCTGTGGTCCACTATATAGATAATGTGACTGGTCTCTCTGTGGTCCACTATATAGATAATGTGACTGGTCTCTCTATGGTCCACTATATAGATAATGTGACTGGTCTCTCTGTGGTCCACTATATAGATAATGTGACTGGTCTCTCTCTGTGGTCCACTATATAGATAATGTGTCTGGTCTCTCTCTGTGGTCCACTATATAGATAATGTGTCTGGTCTCTATCTGGTCCACTATATAGATAATGTGACTGGTCTCTCTGTGGTCCACTATATAGATAATGTGACTGGTCTCTCTGTGGTCCACTATATAGATAATGTGTCTGGTCTCTCTGTGGTCCACTATATAGATCATGTGTCTGGTCTCTCTGTGGTCCACTATATAGATAATGTGACTGGTCTCTCTGTGGTCCACTATATAGATAATGTGACTGGTCTCTCTCTATGGTCCACTATATAGATCATGTGACTGGTCTCTGTGGTCCACTATATAGATAATGTTACTGGTCTCTCTGTGGTCCACTATATAGATAATGTGACTGGTCTCTCTATGGTCCACTATATAGATAATGTGTCTGGTCTCTCTCTATGGTCCACTATATAGATAATGTGACTGGTCTCTCTCTATGGTCCACTATATAGATAATGTGACTGGTCTCTCTCTCTATGGTCCACTATATAGATAATGTGTCTGGTCTCTCTCTCTATGGTCCACTATATAGATAATGTGACTGGTCTCTCTCTATGGTCCACTATATAGATAATGTGTCTGGTCTCTCTGTGGTCCACTATATAGATAATATGTCTGGTCTCTCTGTGGTCCACTATATAGATCATGTGACTGGTCTCTGTGGTCCACTATATAGATCATGTGACTGGTCTCTCTGTGGTCCACTATATAGATCATGTGTCTGGTCTCTCTCTCTGTGGTCCACTATATAGATAATGTGACTGGTCTCTCTATGGTCCACTATATAGATAATGTGACTGGTCTCTCTATGGTCCACTATATAGATCATGTGTCTGGTCTCTCTCTCTGTGGTCCACTATATAGATCATGTGTCTGGTCTCTCTCTATGGTCCACTATATAGATCATGTGTCTGGTCTCTCTGTGGTCCACTATATAGATAATGTGACTGGTCTCTCTCTCTGTGGTCCACTATATAGATAATGTGTCTGGTCTCTCTATGGTCCACTATATAGATAATGTGTCTGGTCTCTGTGGTCCACTATATAGATAATGTGACTGGTCTCTCTCTCTATGGTCCACTATATAGATAATGTGTCTGGTCTCTCTGTGGTCCACTATATAGATCATGTGTCTGGTCTCTCTCTATGGTCCACTATATAGATAATGTGACTGGTCTCTCTGTGGTCCACTATATAGATAATGTGTCTGGTCTCTCTGTGGTCCACTATATAGATAATGTGTCTGGTCTCTCTCTATGGTCCACTATATAGATAATGTGACTGGTCTCTCTCTCTATGGTCACTATATAGATAATGTGACTGGTCTCTCTGTGGTCCACTATATAGATAATGTGACTGGTCTCTCTCTCTGTGGTCCACTATATAGATCATGTGTCTGGTCTCTCTCTCTGTGGTCCACTATATAGATCATGTGTCTGGTCTCTCTCTGGTCCACTATATAGATAATGTGTCTGGTCTCTCTGTGGTCCACTATATAGATAATGTGTCTGGTCTCTCTGTGGTCCACTATATAGATCATGTGACTGGTCTCTCTGTGGTCCACTATATAGATAATGTGACTGGTCTCTCTCTGTGGTCCACTATATAGATCATGTGACTGGTCTCTCTGTGGTCCACTATATAGATAATGTGACTGGTCTCTCTGTGGTCCACTATATAGATCATGTGTCTGGTCTCTCTCTCTGTGGTCCACTATATAGATCATGTGTCTGGTCTCTCTCTCTGTGGTCCACTATATAGATAATGTGTCTGGTCTCTCTATGGTCCACTATATAGATAATGTGTCTGGTCTCTCTATGGTCCACTATATAGATAATGTGACTGGTCTCTCTCTGTGGTCCACTATATAGATAATGTGACTGGTCTCTCTCTGTGGTCCACTATATAGATAATGTGACTGGTCTCTCTCTGTGGTCCACTATATAGATCATGTGTCTGGTCTCTCTCTCTGTGGTCCACTATATAGATAATGTGTCTGGTCTCTCTCTGGTCCACTATATAGATAATGTGTCTGGTCTCTCTCTATGGTCCACTATATAGATAATGTGACTGGTCTCTCTGTGGTCCACTATATAGATAATGTGTCTGGTCTCTCTCTATGGTCCACTATATAGATCAATGGTCCACTATATAGATAATGTGTCTGGTCTCTCTATGGTCCACTATATAGATAATGTGTCTGGTCTCTCTGTGGTCCACTATATAGATCATGTGACTGGTCTCTCTCTGTGGTCCACTATATAGATTATGTGACTGGTCTCTCTATGGTCCACTATATAGATAATGTGTCTGGTCTCTCTGTGGTCCACTATATAGATAATGTGACTGGTCTCTCTCTCTATGGTCCACTATATAGATAATGTGTCTGGTCTCTCTGTGGTCCACTATATAGATATATAGATCATGTGTCTGGTCTCTCTCTATGGTCCAATATATAGATAATGTGACTGGTCTCTCTGTGGTCCACTATATAGATAATGTGTCTGGTCTCTCTGTGGTCCACTATATAGATAATGTGTCTGGTCTCTCTCTCTATGGTCCACTATATAGATAATGTGACTGGTCTCTCTATGGTCCACTATATAGATAATGTGACTGGTCTCTCTCTCTGTGTCCACTATATAGATAATGTGACTGGTCTCTCTCTGTGGTCCACTATATAGATCATGTGTCTGGTCTCTCTCTCTGTGGTCCACTATATAGATAATGTGTCTGGTTTCTCTCTGGTCCACTATATAGATAATGTGTCTGGTCTCTCTCTCTATGGTCCACTATATAGATAATGTGACTGGTCTCTCTGTGGTCCACTATATAGATAATGTGTCTGGTCTCTCTGTGGTCCACTATATAGATAATTTGACTGGTCTCTCTCTCTATGGTCCACTATATAGATAATGTGACTGGTCTCTCTCTGTGGTCCACTATATAGATAATGTGACTGGTCTCTCTGTGGTCCACTATATAGATCATGTGTCTGGTCTCTCTCTGTGTCCACTATATAGATAATGTGTCTGGTCTCTCTCTGGTCCACTATATAGATAATGTGTCTGGTCTCTCTCTCTATGGTCCACTATATAGATAATGTGACTGGTCTCTCCATGGTCCACTATATAGATAATGTGTCTGGTCTCTCTGTGGTCCACTATATAGATAATGTGACTGGTCTCTCTCTCTATGGTCCACTATATAGATAATGTGACTGGTCTCTCTGTGGTCCACTATATAGATAATGTGACTGGTGTCTCTGTGGTCCACTATATAGATAATGTGACTGGCTTCTCTGTGGTCCACTATATAGATAATGTGACTGGTCTCTCTCTGTGGTCCACTATATAGATAATGTGACTGGTCTCTCTCTGTGGTCCACTATATAGATAATGTGTCTGTCCTATGGTCCACTATATAGATAATGTGTCTGGTCTCTCTCTGGTCCACTATATAGATAATGTGTCTGGTCTCTCTCTCTATGGTCCACTATATAGATAATGTGACTGGTCTCTCTGTGGTCCACTATATAGATAATGTGTCTGGTCTCTCTCTCTATGGTCCACTATATAGATAATGTGTCTGGTCTCTCTGTGGTCCACTATATAGATAATGTGACTGGTCTCTCTCTATGGTCCACTATATAGATAATGTGACTGGTCTCTCTGTGGTCCACTATATAGATAATGTGACTGGTGTCTCTGTGGTCCACTATATAGATAATGTGACTGGTCTCTCTGTGGTCCACTATATAGATAATGTGACTGGTCTCTCTATGGTCCACTATATAGATAATGTGACTGGTCTCTCTCTGTGGTCCACTATATAGATAATGTGACTGGTCTCTCTGTGGTCCACTATATAGATAATGTGTCTGGTCTCTCTATGGTCCACTATATAGATAATGTGTCTGGTCTCTCTGTGGTCCACTATATAGATCATGTGTCTGGTCTCTCTATGGTCCACTATATAGATAATGTGACTGGTCTCTCTGTGGTCCACTATATAGATCATGTGTCTGGTCTCTCTCTCTATGGTCCACTATGTAGATAATGTGACTGGTCTCTCTCTATGGTCCACTATATAGATAATGTGACTGGTCTCTCTGTGGTCCACTATATAGATAATGTGACTGGTCTCTCTCTCTGTGGTCCACTATATAGATAATGTGACTGGTCTCTCTATGGTCCACTATATAGATCATGTGACTGGTCTCTCTGTGGTCCACTATATAGATAATGTGACTGGTCTCTCTATGGTCCACTATATAGATCATGTGACTGGTCTCTCTGTGGTCCACTATATAGATAATGTGACTGGTCTCTCTATGGTCCACTATATAGATCATGTGACTGGTCTCTCTACGGTCCACTATATAGATAATGTGACTGTGTCTCTCTGTGGTCCACTATATAGATAATGTGACTGGTCTCTCTCTATGGTCCACTATATAGATAATGTGACTGGTCTCTATGGTCCACTATATAGATAATGTGACTGTCTCTCTCTCTCTATAGTCCACTATATAGATAATGTGACTGGTCTCTCTCTCTATGGTCCACTATATAGATCATGTGTCTGGTCTCTCTCTATGGTCCACTATATAGATAATGTGACTGGTCTCTCTCTCTATGGTCCACTATATAGATAATGTGACTGGTCTCTCTCTCTATGGTCCACTATATAAATCATGTGTCTGGTCTCTCTCTATGGTCCACTATATAGATCATGTGACTGGTCTCTCTCTATGGTCCACTATATAGATCATGTGACTGGTCTCTCTCTCTATGGTCCACTATATAGATAATGTGACTGGTCTCTCTCTCTATGGTCCACTATATAGATAATGTGACTGGTCTCTCTCTATGGTCCACTATATAGATAATGTGACTGGTCTCTCTCTATGGTCCACTATATAGATAATGTGTCTGGTCTCTCTGTGGTCCACTATATAGATCATGTGACTGGTCTCTCTGTGGTCCACTATATAGATCATGTGACTGGTCTCTCTATGGTCCACTATATAGATAATGTGACTGGTCTCTCTCTGTGGTCCACTATATAGATAATGTGTCTGGTCTCTCTATGGTCCACTATATAGATAATGTGACTGGTCTCTCTCTATGGTCCACTATATAGATAATATGACTGGTCTCTCTATGGTCCACTATATAGATCATGTGACTGGTCTCTCTGTGGTCCACTATATAGATCATGTGACTGGTCTCTCTATGGTCCACTATATAGATAATGTGACTGGTCTCTCTCTGTGGTCCACTATATAGATAATGTGTCTGGTCTCTCTATGGTCCACTATATAGATAATGTGACTGGTCTCTCTCTCTATGGTCCACTATATAGATAATATGACTGGTCTCTCTATGGTCCACTATATAGATCATGTGACTGGTCTCTCTGTGGTCCACTATATAGATAATGTGACTGGTCTCTCTGTGGTCCACTATATAGATCATGTGTCTGGTCTCTCTGTGGTCCACTATATAGATAATGTGACTGGTCTCTCTGTGGTCCACTATATAGATAATGTGACTGGTCTCTCTGTGGTCCACTATATAGATAATGTGACTGGTCTCTCTGTGGTCCACTATATAGATCATGTGACTGGTCTCTGTGGTCCACTATATAGATAATGTGACTGGTCTCTCTGTGGTCCACTATATAGATAATGTGACTGGTCTCTCTGTGGTCCACTATATAGATCATGTGACTGGTCTCTCTGTGGTCCACTATATAGATAATGTGACTGGTCTCTCTCTGGTCCACTATATAGATCATGTGACTGGTCTCTCTGTGGTCCACTATATAGATAATGTGACTGGTCTCTCTGTGGTCCACTATATAGATAATGTGACTGGTCTCTCTGTGGTCCACTATATAGATAATGTGACTGGTCTCTCTATGGTCCACTATATAGATAATGTGTCTGGTCTCTCTGTGGTCCACTATATAGATAATGTGACTGGTCTCTCTATGGTCCACTATATAGATAATGACTGATCTCTCTGTGGTCCACTATATAGATAATGTGACTGGTGTCTCTGTGGTCCACTATATAGATAATGTGACTGGTCTCTCTGTGGTCCACTATATAGATAATGTGACTGGTCTCTCTATGGTCCACTATATAGATAATGTGACTGGTCTCTCTCTGTGGTCCACTATATAGATAATGTGACTGGTCTCTCTGTGGTCCACTATATAGATAATGTGTCTGGTCTCTCTATGGTCCACTATATAGATAATGTGTCTGGTCTCTCTGTGGTCCACTATATAGATCATGTGTCTGGTCTCTCTCTATGGTCCACTATATAGATAATGTGACTGGTCTCTCTGTGGTCCACTATATAGATCATGTGTCTGGTCTCTCTCTATGGTCCACTATATAGATAATGTGACTGGTCTCTCTCTCTATGGTCCACTATATAGATAATGTGACTGGTCTCTCTGTGGTCCACTATATAGATAATGTGACTGGTCTCTCTCTGTGGTCCACTATATAGATAATGTGACTGGTCTCTATGGTCTATATAGATCATGTGACTGGTCTCTCTGTGGTCCACTATATAGATAATGTGACTGGTCTCTCTATGGTCCACTATATAGATCATGTGACTGGTCTCTCTGTGGTCCACTATATAGATAATGTGACTGGTCTCTCTATGGTCCACTATATAGATCATGTGACTGGTCTCTCTGTGGTCCACTATATAGATAATGTGACTGGTCTCTCTATGGTCCACTATATAGATAATGTGACTGGTCTCTCTATGGTCCACTATATAGATAATGTGACTGGTCTCTCTGTGGTCCACTATATAGATAATGTGACTGGTCTCTCTACGGTCCACTATATAGATAATGTGACTGGTGTCTCTCTGTGGTCCACTATATAGATAATGTGACTGGTCTCTCTCTCTATGGTCCACTATATAGATAATGTGACTGGTCTCTCTATGGTCCACTATATAGATAATGTGACTGGTCTCTCTCTCTCTATAGTCCACTATATAGATAATGTGACTGGTCTCTCTCTCTATGGTCCACTATATAGATCATGTGTCTGGTCTCTCTATGGTCCACTATATAGATAATGTGACTGGTCTCTCTCTCTATGGTCCACTATATAGATAATGTGACTGGTCTCTCTCTATGGTCCACTATATAGATAATGTGTCTGGTCTCTCTCTATGGTCCACTATATAGATCATGTGACTGGTCTCTCTCTCTATGGTCCACTATATAGATCATGTGACTGGTCTCTCTCTCTATGGTCCACTATATAGATAATGTGACTGGTCTCTCTCTATGGTCCACTATATAGATAATGTGACTGGTCTCTCTCTGTGGTCCACTATATAGATAATGTGACTGGTCTCTCTCTATGGTCCACTATATAGATAATGTGACTGGTCTCTCTATGGTCCACTATATAGATAATGTGTCTGGTCTCTCTCTATGGTCCACTATATAGATAATGTGACTGGTCTCTCTCTGTGGTCCACTATATAGATAATGTGTCTGGTCTCTCTATGGTCCACTATATAGATAATGTGACTGGTCTCTCTCTCTATGGTCCACTATATAGATAATATGACTGGTCTCTCTCTATGGTCCACTATATAGATAATGTGTCTGGTCTCTCTGTGGTCCACTATATAGATAATGTGACTGGTCTCTCTGTGGTCCACTATATAGATCATGTGTCTGGTCTCTCTGTGGTCCACTATATAGATAATGTGACTGGTCTCTCTGTGGTCCACTATATAGATAATGTGACTGGTCTCTCTGTGGTCCACTATATAGATCATGTGACTGGTCTCTCTGTGGTCCACTATATAGATCATGTGACTGGTCTCTCTGTGGTCCACTATATAGATAATGTGACTGGTCTCTCTGTGGTCCACTATATAGATAATGTGACTGGTCTCTCTGTGGTCCACTATATAGATAATGTGACTGGTCTCTCTGTGGTCCACTATATAGATAATGTGACTGGTCTCTCTGTGGTCCACTATATAGATAATGTGACTGGTCTCTCTGTGGTCCACTATATAGATAATGTGACTGGTCTCTATGGTCCACTATATAGATCATGTGACTGGTCTCTCTGTGGTCCACTATATAGATCATGTGACTGGTCTCTCTATGGTCCACTATATAGATAATGTGTCTGGTCTCTCTATGGTCCACTATATAGATAATGTGACTGGTCTCTCTCTATGGTCCACTATATAGATAATGTGACTGGTCTCTCTATGGTCCACTATATAGATAATGTGACTGGTCATTCTCTCTATAGTCCACTATATAGATAATGTGACTGGTCTCTCTCTCTATTGTCCACTATATAGATAATGTGACTGGTCTCTCTCTCTATGGTCCACTATATAGATAATGTGACTGGTCTCTCTCTCTATGGTCCACTATATAGATAATGTGACTGGTCTCTCTCTCTATGGTCCACTATATAGATAATGTGACTGGTCTCTCTATGGTCCACTATATAGATAATGTGACTGGTCTCTCTGTGGTCCACTATATAGATCATGTGACTGGTCTCTCTATGGTCCACTATATAGATAATGTGTCTGGTCTCTCTATGGTCCACTATATAGATAATGTGACTGGTCTCTCTCTCTATGGTCCACTATATAGATAATGTGACTGGTCTCTCTCTCTATGGTCCACTATATAGATAATGTGACTGGTCTCTCTCTCCATGGTCCACTATATAGATAATGTGTCTGGTCTCTCTATGGTCCACTATATAGATAATGTGACTGGTGTCTCTCTGTGGTCCACTATATAGATAATGTGTCTGGTCTCTCCACTAGATAATGTGACTGGTCTATGGTCCACTATATAGATAATGTGACTGGTCTCTCTCTCTATGGTCCACTATATAGATAATGTGTCTGACTATATAGATAATGTGGTCTCTCTCTCCATGGTCTACTATATAGATAATGTTCTCTCTATGGTCCACTATATAGATAATGTGACTGGTCTCTCTCTCTATGGTCCACTATATAGATAATGTGACTGTTCTCTCTCTCTATGGTCCACTAGATAATGTGACTGGTCTCTCTCTCCATGGTCTACTATATAGATAATGTGTCTGGTGACTGTGACTGGTCTCTCTCTCTATGGTCCACTATATAGATAATGTGACTGGTCTCTCTATGGTCCACTATATAGATAATGTGACTGACTGGTCCACTATATAGATAATGTGACTCTCTCTATAGTCCACTATATAGATAATGTGACTGGTCATTCTCTCTATAGTCCACTATATAGATAATGTGACTGGTCTATTGTCCACTATATAGATAATGTGACTGGTCTCTCTCTCTATTGTCCACTATATAGATAATGTGACTGGTCTCTCTCTATGGTCCACTATATAGATAATGTGACTGGTCTCTCTCTCTATGGTCCACTATATAGATAATGTGACTGGTCTCTCTCTCTATGGTCCACTATATAGATAATGTGTCCACTATATAGATAATGTGACTATGGTCCACTATATAGATAATATGACTGGTCTCTCTATGGTCCACTATATAGATAATAGTCCACTATATAGATGACTGGTCTCTCTCTCTATGGTCCACTATATAGATAATGTGACTGGTCTCTCTCTCTATGGTCCACTATAGAGATAAAATAATGTACTACGAGAATTATCATTCCTAGTCTATATCCCAAATGGCAGCCTATGGTTCCTGGTCAAAGTAGTGCACTACATAGGGAATAGGGTACCATTGGCCATAGGGCCCTGGTCAACGTAGTGCACTACGTAGGGAATAGGGTGCCCTTGGCCATAGGGCCCTGGTCAAAGTAGTGCACTACGTAGGGAATAGTGTACCATTGGCCATAGGGCCCTGGTCACTACATAAGGAATGGGTTGTGATTTGGGACACAACCTTGTAGGAAACCTGGCTGAGGATGTTGAATTCACAGCGTCAGTGTGATTGATGTCGTTTCAACACTTCCAGAAATAACTAGGTGACGATGGCAACGTGAACACCTCTCCTCTCTTTAATCACGGAAGAGCTGCTCAAACTGTAACGCAATCAATAATTACCAACGTCCTGCAGAATCCCTTTAATTTAGGCTGTTTGACCTTTAACCTTAGACTCCATGTAAAGGAAGCCAACCTTCCTTTATATAAAAGCTAGTCTCCAAATCCAAACAGGATCAAGACTTCCTTGTCCTGCTTATTGGCCAATGGAACGTGGCCCGGTTGCGTTTGGATTTCCGAGGCTGTTTCTAAGCCCACAGTACCGTCAAATCTGCGAGCCGTTGCTTTTCTCCCACAGTGCACTGTACCGCACATGAAAATGTGGAGGTCACGTCACTTCAACAGACGGTGCCAGCTTTGCTATGTAAATATTGTCTCCATCCCATATGGCACCCTATTCCCTATATAGTGCACTACTTTTTTTTTTTTACCATGGCCCATTCCAAAAATGTAGTGCACTATAGGGATTAGGGTGCCGCTTTGGGAGGACACCGCTACCTAATTCGATTTTGCCTAGAGATTGTTGCGTTCTCTCTTGTTCAACAACAACATGGAATGTCAGTTACGTTACCGTGGCAATGAATCAGTTGTGACAGGACCTTAGTAGGGTTACCGAGGCCCGGGACCGGGAAGCCAATAGGATCGCTGCATCTAGCCTGTTAGCCGGCCTCGTCCAGCCACTCACAACGTTAATTATTAGAGTGGGTAGAGAGACTGGAGGAGAGGACTGTGTGGTCAGCAGAAATATTTCCATCTCCCTGTTGTTTACAGATTGAAGTACAATGTGTGATGATTAATATGGTTTTATCACTGCATAAATCAATATCTGATGTGTTAATGTAGCTTTTCCATAAGTTCTCTCTCTTCTCCTCCTCCTCTCCTCCTCCCTCATCCCTCCTTTCCTCCTCAACCTCTCCTCCTCCCTCCACTCCTCCACTCTTTTCCTCTCTCCTCTCCTCCTCTATTCTTCTCCTCCTCCCTCCTCTCTATTCCTCTCCTCCTCCCTCCTTTCCTCCTCTCCTCCTCTCCTCCTCCTCCCTCCTCTCCTCCTCTTCTCCCTCCCCTCCTCTTCCCCTCCCTCTCCTCTCCCTCTCCTCCCTCCCTCCTCTCTTTTCCTCTCCTCCTCTATTCTTCTCCCCTCCTCCTCTTCTCCTCATCCTCTCCTCCCCTCATCCTCTTCTCATACTCCTCCGCTCCTCCTCCTCCTCTCTCTCTCTTTTCCTCTCCTCTTTCCTCTCCTCCTCCGTCCTCTCCTCTTTCCTCTCCTCCTCTCCTCTCCTCTCCTCCTCCCCACTGTAGATCAATGTTTAGCTCTATTGAGGAATCTAATTCTGATATAGTCTGATAGAGTATACTGCTCAGCTACAGTTAATATTATACTATACAGGGTCTGTTCTATAGAGGTAACATGATCTGTATCTACAGGGTCTGTTCTATAGAGGTAACATGATCTGTATCTACAGGGTCTGTTCTATAGAGGTAACATGATCTGTATCTACAGGGTCTGTTCTATAGAGGTAACATGATCTGTATCTACATGATCTGTATCTACAGGGTCTGTTCTATAGAGGTATAGAGGTAACATGATCTGTATCTACAGGGTCTGTTCTATAGAGGTATAGAGGTAACATGATCTGTATCTACAGGGTCTGTTCTATAGAGGTAACATGATCTGTATCTACATGATCTGTATCTACAGGGTCTGTTCTATAGAGGTAACATGATCTGCATCTACATGATCTGTATCTACATGATCTGTATCTACAGGGTCTGTTCTATAGTAGTATAGAGGTAACATGATCTGTATCTACAGGGTCTGTTCTATAGAGGTAACATGATCTGTATCTACATGATCTGTATCTACAGGGTCTGTTCTATAGTAGTATAGAGGTAACATGATCTGTATCTACAGGGTCTGTTCTATAGAGGTAACATGATCTGTATCTACAGGGTCTGTTCTATAGAGGTATAGAGGTAACATGATCTGTATCTACATGATCTGTTCTATAGTAGTATAGAGGTAACATGATCTGTGTCTACAGGGTCTGTTCTATAGAGGTATAGAGGTAACATGATCTGTATCTACAGGGTCTGTTCTATAGAGGTATAGAGGTAACATGATCTGTATCTACAGGGTCTGTTCTATAGAGGTAACATGATCTGTATCTACATGATCTGTATCTACAGGGTCTGTTCTATAGAGGTAACATGATCTGTATCTACAGGGTCTGTTCTATAGAGGTAACATGATCTGTATCTACAGGGTCTGTTCTATAGAGGTAACATGATCTGTATCTACAGGGTCTGTTCTATAGAGGTAACATGATCTGTATCTACAGGGTCTGTTCTATAGAGGTAACATGATCTGTATCTACATGATCTGTATCTACAGGGTCTGTTCTATAGAGGTAACATGATCTGTATCTACATGATCTGTATCTACAGGGTCTGTTCTATAGAGGTATAGAGGTAACATGATCTGTATCTACAGGGTCTGTTCTATAGAGGTAACATGATCTGTATCTACAGGGTCTGTTCTATAGAGGTAACATGATCTGTGTCCCTGCAGTGGTCTGAGGAGCCGTGTGCAGCTCACCTGACCCAGAGAGACGGCTACCAGGCCTCCACACAAGGACAACTCAAGGACCAGCTCTACCAGGAGATCATCAACTTCTTCGACAAGGGCAAGGTACCTAGAGGGAGGAGGGTGATGGGAGTAACATGGGGGAGAGAGGGTGTGTATTAAAGAGAGATATAGTGTGTGTGTTGGTGAGAAAGTGAGTGTTGGTGAGAGATTGAGAGAGGGGGATGGTGAGAGAGAGAGGGGGGTGAGAGGGGAGGTGGTGAGAGAGAGAGGGGTTGGTGAGGTGGTGAGAGATGGGAGGTGGTGAGAGAGAGGGGGTGGTGAGAGAGAGAGGGGGTGGTTGAGAGAGTGAGGGGTGAGAGAGAGGGAGGGGTGAGAGAGAGATGGGGGATGTCCAGAGAGAGAGAGAGAGAGGGGGTGTCCAGAGAGAGTGTGTTGGTCTGGTGAGACTAAAGAGGTAGACAGAGTTAGTGAGCTGCACCTTTTTGTTCAGCGTGTTCCAAATGTTTTGGGACCTGTTCTATCTGATCCTCCTTCAACGGTCCAGAGAGGCAATGTGGCGACGCCTAAAACATCCCGTCTCTCCTCTATAAGTCCTCTATTGGCCCTCCTCTATAAGCCCTCTGTTGGCCCTCCTCTATAAGTCCTCTATTGGCCCTCCTCTATTGGCCCTCCTCTATAAGTCCTCTATTGGCCCTCCTCTATAAGCCCTCTATTGGCCCTCCTCTATAAGTCCTCTATTGGCCCTCCTCTATAAGTCCTCTATTGGCCCTCCTCTATAAGTCCTCTATTGGCCCTCCTCTATAAGTCCTCTATTGGCCCTCCTCTATAAGTCCTCTATTGGCCCTCCTCTATAAGTCCTCTATTGGCCCTCCTCTATAAGTCCTCTATTGGCCCTCCTCTATAAGCCCTCTATTGGCCCTCCTCTATAAGTCCTCTATTGGCCCTCCTCTATAAGTCCT
>NW_024608964.1:35000-37500 GCF_018296145.1 Oncorhynchus tshawytscha
GAGCTGGCAGACCAGTATGAGAATGAGATGTTTGACTTTGAGCAGCTCAGTGCCTCCTTGGTAAGTTCACTCTAATCACATGGTCAACTGGTAAAGAAACTGTCCTCTTGTTGTAGGAGACGTGGTATATTCTACTGGTATAGAAACTGTCCTCTTGTTGTAGGAGACGTGGTATATTCTACTGGTATAGAAACTGTCCTCTTGTTGTAGGAGACGTGGTATATTCTACTGGTAAAGAAACTGTCCTCTTGTTGTAGGAGACGTGGTATATTCTACTGGTATAGAAACTGTCCTCTTGTTGTAGGAGACGTGGTATATTCTACTGGTATAGAAACTGTCCTCTTGTTGTAGGAGACGTGGTATATTCTACTGGTAAAGAAACTGTCCTCTTGTTGTAGGAGACGTGGTATATTCTACTGGTATAGAAACTGTCCTCTTGTTGTAAGAAACTGTCATCTTGTTGTAGGAGACGTGGTATATTCTACTGGTAAAGAAACTGTCCTCTTGTTGTAGGAGACGCGGTATATTCGACTGGTATAGAAACTGTCCTCTTGTTGAAGGAGACGTGGTATATTCTACTGGTATAGAAACTGTCCTCTTGTTGTAGGAGACGTGGTATATTCTACTGGTATAGAACTCTATGTATTATCATATGGACAACACTTTGACATGGGGCTTTCAGTGTGTGTGTGTGTGTGTGTGTGTGTGTGTGTGTGTGTGTGTGTGTGTGTGTGTGTGTGGTGTGTGTGTGTGCGCGCGCGTGTGTGTGTACACATGGTATTCTGCATCCAGTACATTGAGTCTTCCTGAAGGTTACTTCCTGTTACAGAGGAAGCAGGCTCAGTTCTACGAGAACATTGTGAAGGTGATCCGGCCCAAGCCAGACTACTTCGCTGTGGGATACTACGGAGTGGGCTTCCCTTCCTTCCTCAGGGTAAGTAGTACCTGGGTCCTACACACAGGCACACACACACAGACACACACACACACACACACACACACAGTCCATATTTCTGCAGCCATCTGTTGAGGGGGAAAGAGTAAACAGTGAGTCCCCTGCCTCAGCCAGTAGAGTCCCCTGCCTCAGCCAGTAGAGTCCCCTGCCTCAGCCAGTAGAGACCCTGCCTCAGCCGTCAATACATTACCTCAGCCAGTAGAGTCCCCTGCCTCAGCCAGTAGAGTCCCCTGCCTCAGCCAGTAGAGTCCCCTGCCTCAGCCAGTAGAGACCCCAGCCTCAGCCAGTAGAGACCCCTGCCTCAGCCGTCAATACATTACCTCAGCCAGTAGAGTCCCCTGCCTCAGCCAGTAGAGTCCCCTGCCTCAGCCAGTAGAGTCCCCTGCCTCAGCCAGTAGAGACCCCTGCCTCAGCCGTCAATACATTACCTCAGCCAGTAGAGTCCCCTGCCTCAGCCAGTAGAGACCCCTGCCTCAGCCAGTAGAGACCCCTGCCTCAGCCAGTAGAGTCCCCTGCCTCAGCCAGTAGAGTCCCCTGCCTCAGCCAGTAGAGTCCCCTGCCTCAGCCAGTAGAGACCCCTGCCTCAGCCAGTAGAGACCCCTGCCTCAGCCAGTAGAGACCCCTGCCTCAGCCAGTAGAGTCCCCTGCCTCAGCCAGTAGAGACCCCTGCCTCAGCCAGTAGAGTCCCCTGCCTCAGCCAGTAGAGTCCCCTGCCTCAGCCAGTAGAGACCCCCCCTGCCTCAGCCGTCAATACATTACCTCAGCCAGTAGAGTCCCCTGCCTCAGCCAGTAGAGACCCCTGCCTCAGCCAGTAGAGACCCCTGCCTCAGCCAGTAGAGTCCCCTGCCTCAGCCAGTAGAGTCCCCTGCCTCAGCCAGTAGAGTCCCCTGCCTCAGCCAGTAGAGACCCCTGCCTCAGCCAGTAGAGACCCCTGCCTCAGCCAGTAGAGTCCCCTGCCTCAGCCAGTAGAGACCCCTGCCTCAGCCAGTAGAGTCCCCTGCCTCAGCCAGTAGAGACCCCTGCCTCAGCCAGTAGAGTCCCCTGCCTCAGCCAGTAGAGACCCCTGCCTCAGCCAGTAGAGACCCCTGCCTCAGCCGTCAATACATTACCTCAGCCAGTAGAGTCCCCTGCCTCAGCCAGTAGAGACCCCTGCCTCAGCCGTCAATACATTACCTCAGCCAGTAGAGTCCCCTGCCTCGGCCAGTAGAGTCCCCTGCCTCAGCCAGTAGAGTCCCCTGCCTCAGCCAGTAGAGACCCCTGCCTCAGCCAGTAGAGACCCCTGCCTCAGCCAGTAGAGACCCCTGCCTCAGCCAGTAGAGACCCCTGCCTCAGCCAGTAGAGACCCCTGCCTCAGCCAGTAGAGACCCCTGCCTCAGCCAGTAGAGACCCCTGCCTCAGCCAGTAGAGTCCCCTGCCTCAGCCAGTAGAGTCCCCTGCCTCAGCCAGTAGAGACCCCTGCCTCAGCCAGTAGAGACCCCTGCCTCAGCCGTCAATACATTACCTCAGCCAGTAGAGTCCCCTGCCTCAGCCAGTAGAGTCCCCTGC
>NW_024608964.1:40000-62500 GCF_018296145.1 Oncorhynchus tshawytscha
AGGCAGCAGCTACTCTTCCTGGGGTTTATTAAGGATCCCCATTGGTTCCTGCCAAGGCAGCAGCTACTCTTCCTGGGGTTTATTAAGGATCCCCATTGGTTCCTGCCAAGGCAGCAGCTACTCTTCCTGGGGTTTATTAAGGATCCCCATTGGTTCCTGCCAAGGCAGCAGCTACTCTTCCTGGGGTTTATTATGGATCCCCATTAGTTCCTGCCAAGGCAGCAGCTACTCTTCCTGGGGTTTATTAGGGATCCCCATTAGTTCCTGCCAAGGCAGCAGCTACTCTTCCTGGGGTTTATTAAGGATCCCCATTGGTTCCTGCCAAGGCAGCAGCTACTCTTCCTGGGGTTTATTATGGATCCCCATTAGTTCCTGCCAAGGCAGCAGCTACTCTTCCTGGGGTTTATTAAGGATCCCCATTGGTTCCTAGCTACTTGTTGTGTCAGAGGGTCAGCCTCTCACATCGTGTTCCTGCCAAGGCAGCAGCTACTCTTCCTGGGGTTTATTATGGATCCCCATTGGTTCCTAGCTACTTGTTGTGTCAGAGGGTCAGCCTCTCACATCGTGTTCCTGTCTGAACCTTGAGCTGGTTTTATTTGTTGTTATCTGTCCACTGTCTTCTGCCATGTGGTGAACAAATGATTGGTCTTCAGTCAACGAAAGTGTATTTTATTCTCACATCCGTACCTGGTCAAGTTACCATGTCAGTGTCCAAGTAAATGGAAGGTGGAAAGAGTTGGGGCTATTGATCAGCGTCTGGGTCACTGGTGTCTGGGTCACTGGTGTCTGGGTCACTGGTGTCTGGGTCACTGGTGTCTGGGTCACTGGTGTCTGGGTCACTGGTGTCTGGGTCACTGGTGTCTGGGTCACTGGTGCCTGGGTCACTGGTGTCTGGGTCACTGGTGTCTGGGTCTGGTGTCTGGGTCACTGGTGTCTGGGTCACTGGTATCTGGGTCACTGGTATCTGGGTCACTGGTGTCTGGGTCACTGGTGTCTGGGTCACTGGTGTCTGGGTCACTGGTGTCTGGGTCACTGGTGTCTGGGTCTCTGGGTCACTGGTGTCTGGGTCACTGGTATCTGGGTCACTGGTATCTGGGTCACTGGTGTCTGGGTCACTGGTGTCTGGGTCACTGGTGTCTGGGTCACTGGTGTCTGGGTCACTGGTGTCTGGGTCTCTGGGTCACTGGTGTCTGGGTCACTGGTATCTGGGTCACTGGTATCTGGGTCACTGGTGTCTGGGTCACTGGTGTCTGGGTCACTGGTGTCTGGGTCACTGGGTCACTTGGTCTGGGTCACTGGTGTGTGGGTCACTGGTGTCTGGGTCACTGGTGTCTGGGTCACTGCTGTATGGGTCACTGGTGTCTCGGTCACTGGTGTCTGGGTCACTGGTGTCTGGGTCTCTGGGTCACTTGGTCTGGGTCACTGGTGTCTGGGACACTGGTGTCTGGGTCACTGGTGTCTGGGTCACTGGTGTCTGGGTCACTGGTGTCTATCTGGGTCACTGGTGTCTATCTGGGTCACTGGTGTCTATCTGGGTCACTGGTGACTGGGTCACTGGTGTCTGGGTCACTGTGTCTTGGTCACTGGTGTCTGGGTCACTGGTGTCTGGGTCACTTGTGTCTGGGTCACTGGTGTCTGGGTCACTGGTGTCTGGGTCACTGGTGCCTGGGTCACTGGTGTCTGGGTCACTGGTGCCTGGGTCACTGGTGTCTGGGTCACTGGTGTCTGGGTCACTGGTGTCTGGGTCTCTGGGTCACTGTGTCTGGGTCACTGGTGTCTGGGTCACTGGTATCTGGGTCACTGGTGTCTGGGTCACTGTGTCTGGGTCACTGGTGTCTGGGTCACTGGTGTCTGGGTCACTGGTGTCTGGGTCTGGGTCACTGGTGTCTGGGTCACTGGTGTCTGGGTCACTGGTGTCTGGGTCACTGGTGTCTGGGTCACTGGTGTCTGTATCTGGGTCACTGGTGTCTATCTGGGTCACTGGTGTCTATCTGGGTCACTGGTGTCTATCTGGGTCACTGGTGTCTATCTGGGTCACTGGTGTCTATCTGGGTCACTGGTGACTGGGTCACTGGTGTCTGGGTCACTGTGTCTTGGTCACTGGTGTCTGGGTCACTGGTGTCTGGGTCACTTGTGTCTGGGTCACTGGTGTCTGGGTCACTGGTGTCTGGGTCACTGGTGCCTGGGTCACTGGTGTCTGGGTCACTGGTGCCTGGGTCACTGGTGTCTGGGTCACTGGTGTCTGGGTCACTGGTGTCTGGGTCTCTGGGTCACTGTGTCTGGGTCACTGGTGTCTGGGTCACTGGTATCTGGGTCACTGGTGTCTGGGTCACTGTGTCTGGGTCACTGGTGTCTGGGTCTCTGGTGTCTGGGTCACTGGTGTCTGGGTCTCTGGGTCACTGGTGTCTGGGTCACTGGTGTCTGGGTCACTGGTGTCTGGGTCACTGGTGTCTGGGTCACTGGTGTCTGTATCTGGGTCACTGGTGTCTGGGTCACTGTGTCTGGGTCACTGTGTCTGGGTCACTGGTGTCTGGGTCACTGGTGTCTGGGTCACTCGTGTCTGGGTCACTGGTGTCTGGGTCACTGGTGTTTGGGTCACTGTGTCTGGGTCACTGGTGTCTGGGTCACTGGTGTCTGGGTCACTGGTGTCTGTTTCACTGGTGGCTGGGTCACTGGTGTCTGGGTCTGGGTCACTGGTGTCTGGGTCACTGGTGTCTGGGTCACTGGTGTCTAGGTCACTGGTGTCTGGGTCTGGGTCACTGGTGCCTGGGTCTGGGTCACTGGTGTCTGGGTCACTGTGTCTGGGTCACTGTGTCTGGGTCACTGGTGTCTGGGTCCCTGGGTCTGGGTCACTGGGTCTGGGTCACTGGGTCTGGGTCACTGGTGTCTGGGTCACTGGTGTCTGGGTCACTGGTGTCTGAGTCACTGGTGTCTGGGTCACTGGTGTCTGGGTCACTGGTGTCTGAGTCACTGGGTCACTGGTGTCTGGGTCACTGGTGTCTGGGTCACTGTTGTCTGGGTCACTGGGTCTGGGTCACTGGTGTCTGGGTCACTGTGTCTGGGTGTCTGGGTCACTGGGGGCTGGTGGTTTCTCCACAGTGTTAACGGAGGAAAGTTATGTCATTGTGACCGACTGTCTCCTGTTCAACATGTTCCTGATTCTCTCTCTTTTCCCAAGGCGTGTAATTGATTTCGGTCGTGTTCGAGCTCTGCCGCGCGGGAGAGACTTCGCTGTTTTGTCACGACGTCGTCCTCTTTCCAGAACATCTGTAAAGACGCTCCTTTAAGGAAGAGTCCTCGTCTGATCATTCCATTAGGGCTGTTGAAGACCGTGTTCACAAGGCTCCCCTCTTCCCCTTCCTCCTCTAGCAGGGCACAGCATCCATTACAGATTGAACAGCCAGGTGCTGCCTTTGTCTGTCTTTCTGTCTAAAAGGCCTTTATAGACTGGGTCCATCTATACACAGTCCTCTCTTTGATTCGGTTATCAGCTTTCTGGGGGACAGAGTGATGTGTGTCTGTTAGGAGGACAGAGAGAGTGATGTGTGTCTGTTAGGAGGACAGAGAGAGTGATGTGTGTCTGTTAGGAGGACAGAGAGTGATGTGTGTCTGGAGGACAGAGAGAGTGATGTGTGTCTGTTAGAGGACAGAGAGAGTGATGTGTGTCTGTTAGGAGGACAGAGAGAGTGATGTGTGTCTGTTAGGAGGACAGAGAGAGTGATGTGTGTCTGTTAGGAGGACAGAGAGAGTGATGTGTGTCTGTTAGGAGGACAGAGAGAGTGATGTGTGTCTGTTAGGAGGACAGAGAGAGTGATGTGTGTCTGTTAGGAGGACAGAGAGAGTGATGTGTGTCTGGAGGACAGAGAGAGTGATGTGTGTCTGGGGGACAGAGAGAGTGATGTGTGTCTAGGAGGACAGAGAGAGTGATGTGTGTCTGTTAGGAGGACAGAGAGAGTGATGTGTGTCTGTTAGGAGGACAGAGAGAGTGATGTGTGTCTAGGGGACAGAGATAGTGATGTGTGTCTGTTAGGAGGACAGAGAGAGTGATGTGTGTCTGTTAGGAGGACAGAGAGGGTGATGTGTGTCTGTTAGGAGGACAGAGAGAGTGATGTGTGTCTGGAGGACAGAGAGAGTGATGTGTGTCTGTTAGGAGGACAGAGAGAGTGATGTGTGTCTGTGTTAGGAGGACAGAGAGAGTGATGTGTGTCTGGAGGACAGAGAGTGATGTGTGTCTGTTAGGAGGACAGAGTGATGTGTGTCTGTTAGGAGGACAGAGAGAGTGATGTGTGTCTGTTAGGAGGACAGAGAGAGTGATGTGTGTCTGTTAGGAGGACAGAGAGTGATGTGTGTCTGTTAGGAGGACAGAGAGAGTGATGTGTGTCTGTTAGGAGGACAGAGAGAGTGATGTGTGTCTGTTAGGAGGACAGAGAGAGTGATGTGTGTCTGGGGGACAGAGAGAGTGATGTGTGTCTGGGGGACAGAGAGAGTGATGTGTGTCTGGAGGACAGAGAGAGTGATGTGTGTCTGGGGGACAGAGAGAGTGATGTGTGTCTGAAGGACAGAGAGAGTGATGTGTGTCTGTTAGGAGGACAGAGAGTGATGTGTGTCTGGGAGGACAGAGAGAGTGATGTGTGTCTAGGGGACAGAGAGTGATGTGTGTCTGTTAGGAGGACAGGGAGAGTGATGTGTGTCTGTTAGAGGACAGAGAGAGTGATGTGTGCCTGGAGGACAGAGAGAGTGATGTGTGTCTGTTAGGAGGACAGAGAGAGTGATGTGTGTCTATTAGGAGGACAGAGAGAGTGATGTGTGTCTATTAGGAGGACAGAGAGAGTGATGTGTGTCTGTTAGGAGGACAGAGAGAGTGATGTGTGTCTGTTAGGAGGACAGAGAGGGTGATGTGTGCCTGGAGGACAGAGAGAGTGATGTGTGTCTGTTAGGAGGACAGAGAGAGTGATGTGTGCCTGGAGGACAGAGAGAGTGATGTGTGTCTGTTAGGAGGACAGAGAGAGTGATGTGTGTCTGTTAGGAGGACAGAGAGAGTGATGTGTGTCTGTTAGGAGGACAGAGAGATGTGTGTGATGTGTGTCTGTTAGGAGGACAGAGAGAGTGATGTGTGTCTGTTAGGAGGACAGAGAGAGTGATGTGTGTCTGTTAGGAGGACAGAGAGAGTGATGTGTGTCTGTTAGAGAGTGATGTGTGTCTGGAGGACAGAGAGAGTGATGTGTGTCTGTTAGGAGGACAGAGAGAGTGATGTGTGTCTGTTAGGAGGACAGAGTGATGTGTGTCTGTTGAGTGATGTGTGTCTGTTAGGAGGACAGAGAGAGTGATGTGTGTCTGTTAGGAGGACAGAGAGAGTGATGTGTGTCTGGAGGACAGAGAGAGTGATGTGTGTCTGTTAGGGACAGAGAGAGTGATGTGTGTCTGTTAGGGGACAGAGAGAGTGATGTGTGTCTGTTAGGAGGACAGAGAGAGTGATGTGTGTCTGTTAGGAGGACAGAGAGAGTGATGTGTGTCTGTTAGGAGGACAGAGAGAGTGATGTGTGTCTGTTGGGAGGACAGAGAGAGTGATGTGTGTCTGGAGGACAGAGAGAGTGATGTGTGTCTGTTAGGAGGACAGAGAGAGTGATGTGTGTCTGTTAGGAGGACAGAGAGAGTGATGTGTCTGTCTGGAGGACAGAGAGAGTGATGTGTGTCTGGAGGACAGAGAGTGATGTGTGTCTGTTAGGGGACAGAGAGTGATGTGTGTCTGTGTGTCTGTCTAGGAGGACAGAGAGAGTGATGTGTGTCTGGAGGACAGAGAGAGTGATGTGTGTCTGGGGGACAGAGAGAGTGATGTGTGTCTGGGGGACAGAGAGAGTGATGTGTGTCTGGGGTAGGTTGTCTATGACCAGCACCTGTCTACTGTAGACTACCTCATAGACTTCTCTACAGCCAGTCTACTGTAGACTACCTCATAGACTTCTCTACATCCGGTGTACTGTAGACTACCTCATAGACTTCTCTACAGCCGGTCTACTGTAGACTACCTTCTTGGAGCTAAAGATGCTTTACTTCCTGTTAGAGAAAGGGGGGAAGTCGTAAGAAATAAATGACTTCTCATATCTAATTCAGTGAGATGAAAACCTCAGCTTATTAGTGTCAGCCCAGAAGTTATCATTACTGATCAGATACTGGAACAAAGACTGTGTCCCAAAATGGAAGCCTATTCACTATATAGTGCACTTATTTTTGACCAGAACCCAATGGGCTTATTCAAAAGTAGTGCACTATATAGGGAAACAGGCTGTGATTTGGGACACGGGAATATGCTGTGCAGTTTTTAAAGGGGACAATGTTCTTTCCCCACGAATAAAATGGTAATTTACCACGGAGCATTCATCTTGTAAGGGCTGGACAGAGTGTCTTTACCTTAATAGCTGCACAACAACATTAACTAAACTAGATTATTATTGCCAGCTAAAGTGGGTTAGTGTTTTGTGCCCTGGCCTCTACTGATCTCCAGTAAATCTCTGATGTTCTGCACCAGATAGCCGTTACCTCTCTGACTGTCCTATTGGACTAGGGATGATAGTCTTTATTCCTCTCTCACTGTCGTCCTATTGGATTAGGGATGATAGCCGTTACCCCTCTCACTGTCCTATTGGATTAGGGATGATAGCCGTTACCCCTCTCACTGTCCTATTGGATTAGGGATGATAGCCGTTACCCCTCTCACTGTCCTATTGGACTAGGAATGATAGCCGTTACCCCTCTCACTGTCCTATTGGACTAGGGATGATAGTCTTTATCTCTCTCGCTGTCCTATTGGACTAGGGATGATAGTCTTTATCCATCTCACTGTCCTTTTGGACTAGGGACAATAGCCGTTACCCCTCTCACTGTCCTATTGGATTAGGGATGATAGCCGTTACCCCTCTCACTGTCCTATTGGATTAGGGATGATAGCCGTTATCCCTCTCACGGTCCTATTGGATCAGGGATGATAGCCGGTATCCCTCTCACTGTCCTATTGGATTAGGGATGATAGCCGTTACCCCTCTCACTAATCCTATTGGACTAGGGATGATCGCCGTTATCCCTCTCACTGTCCTATTGGATTAGGGATGATAGCCGTTATCCCTCTCACTAATCCTATTGGACTAGGGATGATAGCCGTTATCCCTCTCACTAATCCTATTGGACTAGGGATGATGGTCTTTGTCCCTGGTTAGAGGCAGGTAGCCTAGTTGTTAGAGGCAGGTATCCTGGTGGTTAGAGGCAGGTAGCCTAGTGGTTAGAGGCAGGTATCCTGATGGTTAGAGGCAGGTAGCCTAGTGGTTAGAGGCAGGTAGCCTAGTGGTTAGAGGCAGGTAGCCTAGTGGTTAGAGGCAGGTAGCCTGGTGGTTAGAGGCAGGTATCCTGGTGGTTAGAGGCAGGTAGCCTAGTGGTTAGAGGCAGGTAGCCTAGTGGTTAGAGGCAGGTAGCCTAGTGGTTAGAGCGTTGGACTTGTAACCGAAAGGTTGCATGATCTAATCCCTGAGCTGACAAGGTAAAAATCTGTCGTTCTGCCCACTGTTCCTACGCCGTCATTGTAAATAAGAATTTGTTCTTATTAACTGACTTTCCTAGTTAAATAACGGTTAAATAAAAAATATGTATAAATAGTGGACCAGAGCCTTCAAAAGTAGTGCCCTACTTATGACCAGAGCCTTCAAAAGTAGTGCCCTACTTATGACCAGAGCCTTCAAAAGTAGTGCCCTACTTATGACCAGAGCCTTCAAAAGTAGTGCCCTACTTATGACCAGAGCCTTCAAAAGTACTGCACTACTTATGACCAGAGCCTTCAAAAAAGTAGTGCACTACTTATGACCAGAGCCTTCAAAAGTAGTGCCCTACTTATGACCAGAGCCTTCAAAAGTAGTGCCCTACTTATAATCAGAGCCTTCAAAAGTAGTGCACTACTTATGACCAGAGCCTTCAAAAGTAGTGCACTACTTATGACCAGAGCCTTCAAAAGTAGTGCACTACTTATAACCAGAGCCTTCAAAAGTAGTGCACTACATATAACCAGAGCCTTCAAAAGTAGTGCACTACTTATAACCAGAGCCTTCAAAAGTAGTGCACTACTTTTAACCAGAGCCTTCAAAAGTAGTGCACTACATAGGGGAAAGGGTGAAATGTGGAATGCGCTTGAGTGTGAAGAAGTGTGGACTTCATTCAGAATCCATATTATATTAAATTATAAAATAATGAACACTTAATGTAATATCAATCCTGGGCTCTCTCCACGAGTTGTTAGGGAACTATTCATCGGAAGCTAATTGAGATACATTGTGTTTGCAGTGGTTTTTAGTGTCTTCTTCATGTTGCTGTTTGTATGTCAGTATCTCCCTGCCTCTGGGGGGAGAAAAATCTATTATATTAAAGATATCATTGCATCCAATGAAGGCACTTTGCTTTCCTTCCTTCAGAACACATTGTAAACATTGCTGCTTAATTCAGCTGGTTATGATGTATTTGTATCTAATGTGGAAGGCATTAGGATATTCTCTTATTAAAAAACTGAACACACACGTGAGAAAGCGCCATTTCTGGGAAATCGTCATTGGCTTTGATACTCTGATTGGTTAGAGACGAACCAATCGCTGATTAATGGACCAACAGAAAGGACTTCTGGGAAGGCAGTCTGACTGAATGGATCAGGAGAAAGGACTTCTGGGAAGGCAGTCTGACTGAATGGATCAGGAGAAAGGACTTCTGGGAAGGCAGTCTGACTGAATGGATCAGGAGAAAGGACTTCTGGGAAGGCAGTCTGACTGAATGGATCAGGAGAAAGGACTTCTGGGAAGGCAGTCTGACTGAATGGATCAGGAGAAAGGACTTCTGGGAAGGCAGTCTGACTGAATGGATCAGGAGAAAGGACTTCTGGGAAGGCAGTCTGACTGAATGGATGGACTTCTGGGAAGGCAGTCTGACTGAATGGATCAGGAGAAAGGACTTCTGGGAAGGCAGTCTGACTGAATGGATCAGGAGAAAGGACTTCTGGGAAGGCAGTCTGACTGAATGGATCAGGAGAAAGGACTTCTGGGAAGGCAGTCTGACTGAATGGATCCGGAGAAAGGACTTCTGGGAAGGCAGTCTGACTGAATGGATCAGGAGAAAGGACTTCTGGGAAGGCAGTCTGACTGAATGGATCAGGAGAAAGGACTTCTGGGAAGGCAGTCTGACTGAATGGATCAGGAGAAAGGACTTCTGGGAAGGCAGTCTGACTGAATGGATCAGGAGAAAGGACTTCTGGGAAGGCAGTCTGACTGAATGGATCAGGAGAAAGGACTTCTGGGAAGGCAGTCTGACTGAATGGATCAGGAGAAAGGACTTCTGGGAAGGCAGTCTGACTGAATGGATCAGGAGAAAGGACTTCTGGGAAGGCAGTCTGACTGAATGGATCAACAGACAGGACTTCTGGGAAGGCAGTCTGACTGAATGGATCAGGAGAAAGGACTTCTGGGAAGGCAGTCTGACTGAATGGATCAGGAGAAAGGACTTCTGGGAAGGCAGTCTGACTGAATGGATCAGGAGAAAGGACTTCTGGGAAGGCAGTCTGACTGAATGGATCAGGAGAAAGGACTTCTGGGAAGGCAGTCTGACTGAATGGATCAGGAGAAAGGACTTCTGGGAAGGCAGTCTGACTGAATGGATCAGGAGAAAGGACTTCTGGGAAGGCAGTCTGACTGAATGGATCAGGAGAAAGGACTTCTGGGAAGGCAGTCTGACTGAATGGATCAGGAGAAAGGACTTCTGGGAAGGCAGTCTGACTGAATGGATCAACAGACAGGACTTCTGGGAAGGCAGACTGACTGAATGGATCAGGAGAAAGGACTTCTGGGAAGGCAGTCTGACTGAATGGATCAGGAGAAAGGACTTCTGGGAAGGCAGACTGACTGAATGGATCAGGAGAAAGGACTTCTGGGAATGCAGTCTGACTGAATGGATCAGGAGAAAGGACTTCTGGGAAGGCAGTCTGACTGAATGGATCAGGAGAAAGGACTTCTGGGAAGGCAGTCTGACTGAATGGATCAGGAGAAAGGACTTCTGGGAAGGCAGACTGACTGAATGGATCAGGAGAAAGGACTTCTGGGAAGGCAGTCTGACTGAATGGATCAGGAGAAAGGACTTCTGGGAAGGCAGTCTGACTGAATGGATCAGGAGAAAGGACTTCTGGGAAGGCAGTCTGACTGAATGGATCAGGAGAAAGGACTTCTGGGAAGGCAGTCTGACTGAATGGATCAGGAGAAAGGACTTCTGGGAAGGCAGACTGACTGAATGGATCAGGAGAAGGACTTCTGGGAAAGTCTGACTGCAGGACTTCTGGGAAGGCAGACTGACTGAATGGATCGGAGAAAGGACTTCTGGGAAGGCAGACTGACTGAATGGATCAGGAGAAAGGACTTCTGGGAAGGCAGACTGACTGAATGGACCAACAGAAAGGACTTCTGGGAAGGCAGTCTGACTGAATGGATCAACAGACAGGACTTCTGGGAAGGCAGACTGACTGAATGGATCATCAGAAAGGACTTCTGGGAAGGCAGACTGAATGTATCTAGCGATCGGTAGAGCAGGGGTATTAAATGAAGTACTTCATTCCTCCATCTTTCTCTGACTTGTGTTCCGTCTGTTCCTGTAAAGCTGCGATGTTTCTGTTTATCTCAGCGGCTTGGCTCAGCGGAAGTGTTCAGGCTTTCCAAAAGTTGTCTGAAGATATTTATCAAACTGTGTTCCAGCACTTTAAAATATAAGCTGTCACGTTCCTATCACTCCGAGTTCTCTCAGACGTACAGTGGGCTCTGTCCCAAACAGTACCGTATTCCCTATAGAGGGCACTCATTTTGAACAGGTTCCATAGGGCTCTAGTCAAAAGTAGTGCACTACATAGGGAATAGGGTGCCATTTGGGACACTGGAAAAGCTTCTGAGTTTACTGACTGGGACAAACAAACAAAGTTTCCTCATCTCATACATTTTCAGGTATGTTTTGTTCTTTTCAAACAGTGTGTTCATTTCTACACACTCCTGTGACCTAAGATGACTGCCTTGTCAGCTTCAGCACCGATTTAGCCTTGTCGTGTCCTTTACGTTCTTGGCTCATTGACTTTCATGGGTTGTTGATCTGGTTGATTCTGGTTGATTGATCTGGTTGATTGATCTGGTTGATTGATCTGGTTGATTGAAATGGTTGATTGATCTTGATTGATCTGGTTGATTGATCTGGTTGATTGATCTGGTTGATTGAAATGTTGATTGATTGATTGAAATGGTTGATTGATCTGGTTGATTGATCTGGTTGATTGAAATGGTTGATTGTTGATTGGTTGAATCTGGTTGATTGATCTGGTTGATTGATCTGGTTGATTGATCTGGTTGATTGATCTGGTTGATTGAAATGGTTGATTGATCTGGTTGATTGAAATGGTTGATTGATCTGGTTGATTGATCTGGTTGATTGAAATGGTTGCTCTGGTTGATTGATCTGGTTGATTGATCTGGTTGATTGATCTCCTGTATGTTTTATCGTGTTGAACCTAAGTCTACATCGCTAACAAACAGACTTTGTATTCGTTTCCCCACCATGCATTTGGAGATATTTGGATTCCATTTATGGCCCCATAAACCCCTCTGCCGACAGCATGTTTAAATAATCTATGAATTTCATTCTAGATGCTGTTTGATTTTCTATTCTTCTTTTTATTGACTTCGTCATGACACTAGTTTCTTTGCCGACTGTGTTTTTCCATTTACCAAAAAACAGTAATGAATTATTGACTAGCCGAAGTACGAGAACCGTTTTCTGTTGTTGCTTCTTCGCCTCCTCTGTGATAGACTGTGATTTCCTTTCTCTGTCAGAATGGTGCATTCTGGGAGCTGAGTAATGAGCACCGTGACATTGAGAGGAACACACACACACCCCGATAGAATGGAGCGGCAGGTAGCCTAGCGATTAGAGCGTTGGGCCACTAACCGAAAGGTCGCTGGTTCGAATTCCCAATCCGACAAGGTGAAAAACCTGTCCGTGTCCTTTGAGCAAGGCACTTAACCCTAATTGTCTACAGGGGCTGACCCTGTAGGTAGACCGTCATGGTCAATAGGAATTTGTTCTTAACCGACTCGCCTAGTTAAGTAATGAATGTTTAAATGGCAGTGTGTGACAGAAGCTCTATCTGCAATAGACCAGTGATATCCTGGTTTTACTACAGTGTTTCTGATTCTATAGTCTAGAATATTCAAAAAAGAAAATATGCCTATTTTCCCAACAGCAGTGAGTTTCCACCAAACTGAGTTTTTTTTTTTAAATGACTGCCTGGTAAACATACACATTAGGTCCTAATCTATGGATTTCACATGACTGGGAATACAGATATGTATTTTGTTGGTCACCGATACCTTAAACAAAACGGGCCTCAGGATCTCGTCACGGTTGCTCTCTGCAATTCAAATTGCTGTTGATAAAACGCAATTGTGTCCGTTGTCCGTAGCTTGTGCCTGTTCACACCATAACCCCACCGCCACTTTGTTCACAACGTTGACATCAGCAAACCGCTCGCCCACACAACACCATACATGTGGTCTGTGGTTCTAAACCCAGTTGGACTTATTGCCTAATTCTCTAAAATGACATTGGAGGTGGCTTATGGTAGAGAAATGAACATTGCATTCTCTGGAAACAGCTCTGGTGGACATTCCTGCACTCAGCATGCCAATCGCACACTCCCTCAAAACATGAGACATCTGTGGCATTGTGTTGTGTGACACGACTGCACGTTTTAGAGTGGCCTTTTATTGTCCCCAGCACAAGGTGCACCTGTGTAATGATCAAAGGAAAATCTCACTAAAAGTAATGTAAGCAAAATTGTGCACAACATTAGAGAGAAATAAGGTTTTTGAGCGTATGGAGCATTTGTGGGATGTTTTATTTCAGCTCATGAAACATGGGACCAACACTTTACATGTTGATTTATAGTTTTAGTTCAGTGTAGTTTGCCCATCTTCAATGTTCCCTCTTATTTTTGGGGGCACTGAGCAAATTTCTGGTCTTGTGAGCGGAAACTGGAGGCTGTGTCCTTACAGTTTTAGACAGTAGCCAATAGGCTGTGTCCTTACAGTTTTAGACAGTAGCCAATAGGCTGTGTCCTTACAGTTTTAGACAGTAGCCAATAGGATGTGTCCTTACAGTTTTAGACAGTAGCCAATAGGCTGTATCCTGACAGTTTTAGACAGTAGCCAATAGGCTGTACCCTGACAGTTTTAGACAGTAGCCAATAGGCTGTACCCTGACAGTTTTAGACAGTAGTCAATAGGCTGTATCCTGACAGTTTTAGACAGTAGCCAATAGGCTGTACCCTGACAGTTTTAGACAGTAGCCAATAGGCTGTGTCCTTACAGTTTTAGACAGTAGCCAATAGACAGTAGCCAATAGGCTGTGTCCTTACAGTTATAGACAGTAGCCAATAGGCTGTATCCTGACAGTTTTAGACAGTAACCAATAGGCTGAACCCTGACAGTTTTAGATAGTAGCCAATAGGCTGTACCCTGACAGTTTTAGATAGTAGCCAATAGGCTGTATCCTTACAGTTTTAGACAGTAGCCAATAGGATGTGTCCTCACAGTTTTAGACAGTAGCCAATAGACAGTAGCCAATAGGTTGTGTCCTTACAGTTTTAGACAGTAGCCAATAGGCTCTATCCTTACAGTTTTAGACAGTAGCCAATAGGCTGTATCCTGACAGTTTTAGACAGTAGCCAATAGGCTATATCCTTACAGTTTTAGACAGTAGCCAATAGGTTATTGTGGTTATTGGAGCATAATGTAGACAATCCCATAACATTTCCACATGGAAATAGCTGTTGATTTCAGTGCTATAGTCTACAGTAGTCTATATGTGGTGTTTAATGCAGGTCTACATTACATGAGACTATGATATAGTCTATATGTGGTGTTCAGGTCTATAGTAGTCTATATGTGATGTTTAATGCAGGTCTATAGTAGTCTATACCCCAGCCAATAGAATTCTACTCTGTTGTGCTCTGCCCACAACTAAATCACAGGCTCAATCTTGTAAAGTTAGATTTGTTTTGGTTTGTTGCATTGAAAAGGGACTGATATAATGTTTAATCGATCTATATAGTGCAAACTAATGGAGCGAACTCAGCGAAGTCCAATCTCTCGTCTCTCTGCGCCATGGCAATTCTTCTGCGCGGCAATTCATGCGCAAAAGCATCAGCATATGTGACATTAGGGAGAAAAACAAAGTTCAAAGCCTGTTGAGAGCCGAACAGGGTTCAAAGCCTGTTGAGAGCCGAACAGGGTTCAAAGCCTGTTGAGAGCCGAACAGGGTTCAAAGCCTGTTGAGAGCCGAACAGGGTTCAAAGCCTGTTGAGAGCCGAACAGGGTTCAAAGCCTGTTGAGAGCCGAACAGGGTTCAAAGCCTGTTGAGAGCCGAACAGGGTTCAAAGCCTATTGAGCATATTGTTTCTCTGTTTTCACACCAGTTCAATGGTAATAACTCTCACTGTTTACTGACGTAGCAGGATGAGACACTGTTTACTGACGTAGCAGAAGGATGAGACACTGTCTACTGACGTAGCAGAAGGATGAGACACTGTTTACTGACGTAGCAGAAGGATGAGACACTGTTTACTGACGTAGCAGAAGGATGAGACACTGTTTACTGACGTAGCAGAAGGATGAGACACTGTTTACTGACGTAGCAGAAGGATGAGACACTGTTTACTGACGTAGCAGAAGGATGAGACACTGTTTACTGACGTAGCAGAAGGATGAGACACTGTTTACTGACGTAGCAGGAAACATGAGTTTTGATCAGACCAAGGACATAACCCCTGTTCTTGGCCGTTGTATCAGACAATACGTTCACTACCTCCCAGTAAAGTCATGTGGTTTATACAATACACAAGATCCAACACCCATTCAACCCCATATCACACTGTCTGCAGTATTATGCCGCCCTGTTGGGCCAGTTCAGTGTGTGTGTGTGTGATCTGTGTAGGTCACTAGTCCAGTGTAGTGAAGCATGGCAGGGTGAAATTGAGCGAACCCTCACCCCACCCCCCGGAGCCCAGCGTGGCTTCGACTGTGCCACAAAGCATCTTCTGGTGGTCAAACAGTGGTGGTGTAAGACCCCCACAACGTTCTCTCTGTTTTCCCTTCTCAGAACAAGATGTTCATCTATAGGGGAAGGAGTACGAGAGAGGAGAGAGGACTTTGAGGCCAGACTTCTCACCCAGTTCCCCAACGCGGACAAGATGAAGACGACCACGCCGCCCGGCGACGACATCAAGACCTCTTCCTCACAGTGTATCCTTACCACAGAGATAACAGTCAAGACAGCCAGAAGAGGACTGGCTACACACCAGAGCCTGGTTCCTCTCTAGGTTTCTTCCTAGGTTCCGGCCTTTCTAGGGAGTTTTTCCTAGCCTGGTTCCACTCTAGGTTTCTTCCTAGGTTCCGGCCTTTCTAGGGAGTTTTTCCTAGCCTGGTTCCTCTCTAGGTTTCTTCCTAGGTTCTGGCCTTTCTAGGGAGTTTTCCTAGCCACTGTTCTTCTGCCTCTGCATTGCTCTCTGTGGTTTTAGGCTGGGTTTCTGTATAGCACTGCTGGGGCGGCAGCGTAGCCTAGCGGTTAGAGCGTTGGACTAGTAACCGGAAGGTTGCGAGTTCAAACCCCCGAGCTGACAAGGTACAAATCTGTCGTTCTGCCCCTGAACAGGCAGTTAACAGGCACTGTTCCTAGTCATTGCAAATGAGAATGTGTTCTTAACTGACTTGCCTGGTTAATTAAAGGTTAAAAAATTTAAAAATAAATAAATAAATGTAAAATGGGCTTGATAAAATATGTGATTGATTGAGTCAGACAGACATCAGGAACTATCCCTGACAGTGTATACTTATCACAGAGATGACAGTCAGTCGGTCAATCAATTATATTTATAAAGTCCTTTTCCCATACATCAGCAGTCTTCACAAAGTGCTTCACCTCCACCATCTACACACGTTAACCCCCAACACATTCAGCAGACTGGGAGGGTCTAAGCATGACTTTAGTTTGTATGGTAGAGAATCTCCTCCTTTACAGTTGTGTTCTGTTTTAGTTGAACTCATTATGACCAGTTCGTTTATATTCAACACTTCCATATTTCCTTTAACGGCTGGGATAAAAGGCATCCAGTGTTTCACCGTCAAGCCTGTTCTAGAACTCCCTTCAAAGTTCCAGAACAAACCCGTCTCTGAGCAGATCGTCAGGTATGTGTCTGTCTGTCTGTCTGTCTGTCTGTCTGTCTGTCTGTCTGTCTGTCTGTCTGTCTGTCTGTCTGTCTGTCTGACTAAATGAGATGTAGTCAGGTACTGTATCTCCTGTTATATTAGTCCTGAACTAAATGAGATGGAGACAGGTACTGTATCTCCTGTTATATTAGTCCTGAACTAAATTAGATGGAGACAGGTACTGTATCTCCTGTTATATTAGTCCTAAACTAAATGAGATGGAGACAGGTACCTTATCTCCTGTTATATTAGTCCTGAACTAAATGAGATGGAGACAGGTACTGTATCTCCTGTTATATTAGTCCTGAACTAAATGAGATGGAGCCAGGTACTGTATCTCCTGTTATATTAGTCCTAAACTAAATGAGATGGAGACAGGTACTGTATCTCCTGTTATATTAGTCCTAAACTAAATGAGATGGAGACAGGTACTGTATCTCCTGTTATATTAGTCCTGAACTAAATGAGATGGAGACAGGTACTGTATCTCCTGTTATATTAGTCCTGAACTAAATGAGATGGAGACAGGTACTGTATCTCCTGTTATATTAGTCCTAAACTAAATGAGATGTAGTCAGGTACTGTATCTCCTGTTATATTAGTCCTGAACTAAATGAGATGGAGACAGGTACTGTATCTCCTGTTATATGAGTCCTAAACTAAATGAGATGGAGACAGGTACTGTATCTCCTGTTATATTAGTCCTGAACTAAATGAGATGGAGACAGGTACTGTATCTCCTGTTATATTAGTCCTGAACTAAATGAGATGGAGACAGGTACCGTATCTCCTGTTATATTAGTCCTGAACTAAATGAGATGGAGTCAGGTACTGTATCTCCTGTTATATTAGTCCTAAACTAAATGAGATGGAGACAGGTACTGTATCTCCTGTTATATTAGTCCTGAACTAAATGAGATGGAGACAGGTACTGTATCTCCTGTTATATTAGTCCTAAACTAAATGAGATGGAGTCAGGTACTGTATCTCCTGTTATATTAGTCCTAAACTAAATGAGATGGAGTCAGGTACTGTATCTCCTGTTATATTAGTCCTAAACTAAATGAGATGGAGACAGGTACTGTATCTCCTGTTATATTAGTCCTGAACTAAATGAGATGGAGTCAGGTACTGTATCTCCTGTTATATTAGTCCTAAACTAAATGAGATGGAGACAGGTACTGTATCTCCTGTTATATTAGTCCTGAACTAAATGAGATGGAGACAGGTACTGTATCTCCTGTTATATTAGTCCTGAACTAAATGAGATGGAGACAGGTACTGTATCTCCTGTTATATTAGTCCTGAACTAAATGAGATGGAGTCAGGTACTGGATCTCCTGTTATATTAGTCCTGAACTAAATGAGATGGAGTCAGGTACTGTATCTCCTGTTATATTAGTCCTGAACTAAATGAGATGGAGTCAGGTACTGTATCTCCTGTTATATTAGTCCTGAACTAAATGAGATGGAGTCAGGTACTGTATCTCCTGTTATATTAGTTCTAAACTAAATGAGATGGAGTCAGGTACTGTATCTCCTGTTATATTAGTCCTAAACTAAATGAGATGGAGTCAGGTACTGTATCTCCTGTTATATTAGTCCTAAACTAAATGAGATGGAGACAGGTACTGTATCTCCTGTTATATTAGTCCTAAACTAAATGAGATGGAGTCAGGTACTGTATCTCCTGTTATATTAGTCCTAAACTAAATGAGATGGAGACAGGTACTGTATCTCCTGTTATATTAGTCCTAAACTAAATGAGATGGAGACAGGTACTGTATCTCCTGTTATATTAGTCCTGAACTAAATGAGATGGAGACAGGTACTGTATCTCCTGTTATATTAGTCCTGAACTAAATGAGATGGAGACAGGTACTGTATCTCCTGTTATATTAGTCCTGAACTAAATGAGATGGAGTCAGGTACTGTATCTCCTGTTATATTAGTCCTAAACTAAATGAGATGGAGACAGGTACTGTATCTCCTGTTATATTAGTCCTGAACTAAATGAGATGGAGACAGGTACTGTATCTCCTGTTATATTAGTCCTAAACTAAATGAGATGGAGTCAGGTACTGTATCTCCTGTTATATTAGTCCTAAACTAAATGAGATGGAGTCAGGTACTGTATCTCCTGTTATATTAGTCCTAAACTAAATGAGATGGAGACAGGTACTGTATCTCCTGTTATATTAGTCCTGAACTAAATGAGATGGAGTCAGGTACTGTATCTCCTGTTATATTAGTCCTAAACTAAATGAGATGGAGACAGGTACTGTATCTCCTGTTATATTAGTCCTGAACTAAATGAGATGGAGACAGGTACTGTATCTCCTGTTATATTAGTCCTGAACTAAATGAGATGGAGACAGGTACTGTATCTCCTGTTATATTAGTCCTGAACTAAATGAGATGGAGTCAGGTACTGTATCTCCTGTTATATTAGTCCTGAACTAAATGAGATGGAGTCAGGTACTGTATCTCCTGTTATATTAGTCCTGAACTAAATGAGATGGAGTCAGGTACTGTATCTCCTGTTATATTAGTCCTGAACTAAATGAGATGGAGTCAGGTACTGTATCTCCTGTTATATTAGTTCTAAACTAAATGAGATGGAGTCAGGTACTGTATCTCCTGTTATATTAGTCCTAAACTAAATGAGATGGAGTCAGGTACTGTATCTCCTGTTATATTAGTCCTAAACTAAATGAGATGGAGACAGGTACTGTATCTCCTGTTATATTAGTCCTAAACTAAATGAGATGGAGTCAGGTACTGTATCTCCTGTTATATGAGTCCTAAACTAAATGAGATGGAGACAGGTACTGTATCTCCTGTTATATTAGTCCTGAACTAAATGAGATGGAGACAGGTACTGTATCTCCTGTTATATTAGTCCTGAACTAAATGAGATGGAGACAGGTACTGTATCTCCTGTTATATTAGTCCTGAACTAAATGAGATGGAGTCAGGTACTGTATCTCCTGTTATATTAGTCCTGAACTAAATGAGATGGAGACAGGTACTGTATCTCATGTTATATTAGTCCTGAACTAAATGAAAACACTCTAGCAGTAGGATAGAGGAGGACACTGGTACAGAACATTGTAGGATGGAGGAGGACACTGGTACAGGACATTGTAGCAGTAGGATGGAGAGGACACTGGTACAGGACATTGTAGCAGTAGGATGGAGAGGACACTGGTACAGAACATTGTAGAAGTAGGATAGAAGAGGACACTGGTACAGGACATTGTAGCAGTAGGATGGAGAGGACACTGGTACAGAACACTGTAGGATGGAGGAGGACACTGGTACAGAACACTGTAGCAGTAGGATGGAGAGGACACTGGTACAGAACATTGTAGCAGTAGGATAGAGGAGGACACTGGTACAGAACACTGTAGGATGGAGGAGGACACTGGTACAGAACACTGTAGCAGTAGGATGGAGAGGACACTGGTACAGAACATTGTAGCAGTAGGATAGAGGAGGACACTGGTACAGAACACTGTAGGATGGAGGAGGACACTGGTACAGAACACTGTAGCAGTAGGATAGAGGAGGACACTGGTATAGATCATTGTAGCAGTAGGATAGAGGACACTGGTACAGAACACTGTAGGATGGAGGAGGACACTGGTACAGAACACTGTAGCAGTAGGATAGGGGAGGACACTGGTACAGGACATTGTAGCAGTAGGACAGATCCAGAGGACACTGGTATGGAACATTGTAGCAGTAGGATAGAGGAGGACACTGGTACAGAACATTGTAGCAGTAGGACAGACCCAGAGGACGCTGGTCCAGAACACTGTAGCAGTAGGACAGATCCAGAGAACACTGGTATGGAACATTGTAGCAGTAGGATAGAGGAGGACACTGGTACAGAACATTGTAGCAGTAGGACAGACCCAGAGGACACTGGTCCAGAACACTGTAGCAGTAGGACACAGGAGGACACTAGTCCAGAACACTGTAGCAGTAGGACAGGCCCAGATTACACTGGTCCAGAACACTGTAGCAGTAGGACAGACCCAGATCACACTGGTCCAGAAGACTGTAGCAGTAGGACAGACCCAGAGGACACTGGTACAGAATGCTGTAGCAGTAGGACAGAGGAGGAAACTGGTCCAGAACAATGTAGCAGTAGGACAGACCCAGAGGACACTGGTCCAGAACACTGTAGCAGTAGGACAGACCCAGAGGACACTAGTCCAGAACACTGTAGCAGTAGGACAGACCCAGAGGACACTGGTCCAGAACACTGTAGCAGTAGGACAGACCCAGAGGACACTAGTCCAGAACACTGTAGCAGTAGGACAGACCCAGAGGACTCTGGACCAGAACACTGTAGCAGTAGGACAGACCCAGAGGACACTGGTCCAGAACACTGTAGCAGTAGGTCAGACCCAGAGGACACTGGTCCAGAACACTGTAGCAGTAGGACAGACCCAGAGGACACTGTTCCAGAACACTGTAGCAGTAGGACAGACCCAGAGGACACTGGTCCAGAATACTGTAGCAGTTGGACAGACCCAGAGGACACTGGTCCAGAACACTGTAGCAGTAGGACAGACCCAGAGGACACTGGTCCAGAACACTGTAGCAGTAGGTCAGACCCAGAGGACACTAGTCCAGAACACTGTAGCAGTAGGACAGAGGAGGACACTAGTCCAGAACACTGTAGCAGTAGGACAGACCCAGAGGACACTGGTCCAGAACACTGTAGCAGTAGGACAGAGGAGGACACTAGTCCAGAACACTGTAGCAGTAGGACAGACCCAGAGGACACTGGTCCAGAACACTGTAGCAGTAGGACAGACCCAGAGGACACTGGTCCAGAATACTGTAGCAGTAGGACAGACCCAGAGGACACTGGTCCAGAATACTGTAGCAGTAGGACAGACCCAGAGGACACTGGTCCAGAACACTGTAGCAGTAGGACAGACCCAGAGGACACTAGTCCAGAACACTGTAGCAGTAGGACAGACCCAGAGGACACTGGTCCAGAACACTGTAGCAGTAGGACAGACCCAGAGGACACTGGTCCAGAAAGAACACTGTAGCAGTAGGACAGACCCAGAGGACACTGGTCCACAACACTGTAGCAGTAGGACAGACCCAGAGGACACTAGTCCAGAACACTGTAGCAGTAGGACAGACCCAGAGGACACTGGTCCAGAACACTGTAGCAGTAGGACAGACCCAGAGGACACTGGTCCAGAACACTGTAGCAGTAGGACAGACCCAGAGGACACTGGTCCAGAACACTGTAGCAGTAGGTCAGACCCAGAGGACACTGGTCCAGAACACTGTAGCAGTAGGACAGACCCAGAGGACACTAGTCCAGAACACTGTAGCAGTAGGACAGACCCAGAGGACACTGGTCCAGAACACTGTAGCAGTAGGACAGACCCAGAGGACACTAGTCCAGAACACTGTAGCAGTAGAACAGACCCAGAGGACACTGGTCCAGAACACTGAAGCAGTAGGACAGACCCAGAGGACACTGGTCCAGAACACTGTAGCAGTAGGTCAGACCCAGAGGACACTGGTCCAGAACACTGTAGCAGTAGGTCAGACCCAGAGGACACTAGTCCAGAACACTGTAGCAGTAGGACAGACCCAGAGGACACTGGTCCAGAACACTGTAGCAGTAGGACAGAGGAGGACACTGGTCCAGAACACTGTAGCAGTAGGATAGAGGAGGACACTGGTCCAGAACAATGTAGCAGTAGGACAGACCCAGAGGACACTGGTCCAGAACACTGTAGCAGTAGGACAGACCCAGAGGACACTGGTCCACAACACTGTAGCAGTAGGACAGACCCAGAGGACACTGGTCCAGAACACTGTAGCAGTAGGTCAGACCCAGAGGACACTGGTCCAGAACACTGTAGCAGTAGGACAGACCCAGAGGACACTAGTCCAGAACACTGTAGCAGTAGGACAGACCCAGAGGACACTGGTCCAGAACACTGTAGCAGTAGGACAGACCCAGAGGACACTGGTCCAGAACACTGTAGCAGTAGAACAGACCCAGAGGACACTGGTCCAGAACACTGTAGCAGTAGGTCAGACCCAGAGGACACTGGTCCAGAACACTGTAGCAGTAGGACAGACCCAGAGGACACTGGTCCAGAACACTGTAGCAGTAGGTCAGACCCAGAGGACACTAGTC
>NW_024608964.1:72500-93771 GCF_018296145.1 Oncorhynchus tshawytscha
ACTACCCTATAAACCCTGGTCTAAAGTAGTGCACTACTACCCTATAGGTCCTGGTATAAAGTAGTGCACTACTACCCTATAAACCCTGGTCTAAAGTAGTGCACTACTACCCCTATAGACCCTGGTCTAAAGTAGTGCACTACTACCCTATAAACCCTGGTCTAAAGTAGTACACTACTACCCTGTAGGCCCTGGTCTAAAGTAGTGCACTACTACCCTATAGGTCCTGGTCTAAAGTAGTGCACTACTACCCTATAGACCCTGGTATAAAGTAGTGCACTACTCCCCTATAGACCCTGGTCTAAAGTAGTGCCCTACTACCCTATAGGTCCTGGTCTAAAGTAGTGCACTACTACCCTATAGGTCCTGGTCTAAAGTAGTGCACTACTACCCTATAGACCCTGGTCTAAAGTAGTGCCCTACTACCCTATAGGTCCTGGTCTAAAGTAGTGCACTACTACCCTATGGGTCCTGGTATAAAGTAGTGCACTACTACCCTATAGGTCCTGGTCTAAAGTAGTGCACTACTACCCTATAGGTTCCTGGTCTAAAGTAGTGCACTACTACCCTATAGACCCTGGTCTAAAGTAGTGCCCTACTACCCTATAGGCCCTGGTCTAAAGTAGTGCACTATTACCCTATAGACCCTGGTCTAAAGTAGTGCACTACTACCCTATAGGTCCTGGTCTAAAGTAGTGCACTACTACCCTATAGACCCTGGTCTAACGTAGTGCCCTACTACCCTATAGACCCTGGTTTAAAGTAGTGCCCTACTACCCTATAGGTCCTGGTCTAAAGTAGTGCACTACTACCCCTATAGACCCTGGTCTAAAGTAGTGCACTACTACCCTATAGGTCCTGGTCTAAAGTAGTGCACTACTACCCTATAAACCCTGGTCTAAAGTAGTGCACTACTACCCTATAAACCCTGGTCTAAAGTAGTGCACTACTACCCTATAGGTCCTGGTCTAAAGTAGTGCACTACTACCCTATAAACCCTGGTCTAAAGTAGTGCACTACTACCCTATAAACCCTGGTCTAAAGTAGTGCACTACTACCCTATAAACCCTGGTTTGTAGACAGAAGCTGAACGGAGCCAAGCTGCCCAGGAGGTGTTTAACATTCAGCTTCTCTGTCCTTGTGGATACACATGTGGAACGAATGACACACACACACACACATAGCTCAGACACACACACATATACACACACACACACACACACATAGCTCAGACACACACACATATACACACACACACACACACACACACCACACACACACACACACATAGCTCAGACACACACACATATACACACACACACACACACACACATAGCTCAGACACACACATATACACACACACACACACACACACACACACACACACACACACACACACACACGGTCTCTGTTGGGGTTTGTTTTATCAGCATCACAAAATTACAATGACAGATGTTCAAACAGCCTGTTGGAAATGATCCTACATCTTCAACCCAGAGAACACGGCTGTTGGAAATGATCCTACATCTTCCCAGAGAACACGGCTGTTGGAAATGATCCTACATCTTCACACCCAGAGAACACGGCTGTTGGAAATGATCCTACATCTTCCCAGAGAACACGGCTGTTGGAAATGATCCTACATCTTCCCAGAGAACACGGCTGTTGGAAATGTTCCTACGTCTTCTCACCCAGAGAACACGGCTGTTGGAAATGATCCTACATCTTCCCAGAGAACACGGCTGTTGGAAATGATCCTACGTCTTCCCAGAGAACACGGCTGTTGGAAATGTTCCTACGTCTTCTCACCCAGAGAACACGGCTGTTGGAAATGATCCTACGTCTTCTCACCCAGAGAACACGGCTGTTGGAAATGATCCTACGTCTTCTCACCCAGAGAACACGGCTGTTGGAAATGTTCCTACGTCTTCTCACCCAGAGAACACGGCTGTTGGAAATGTTCCTACGTCTTCTCACCCAGAGAACACGGCTGTTGGAAATGTTCCTACGTCTTCTCACCCAGAGAACACGGCTGTTGGAAATGTTCCTACGTCTTCTCACCCAGAGAACACGGCTGTTGGAAATGATCCTACGTCTTCTCACCCAGAGAACACGGCTGTTGGAAATGTTCCTACGTCTTCTCACCCAGAGAACACGGTTGTTTTATGGAAACGGCTCTCGTTCATTTGATATGAATGTCAGTCGACTAATAAAGTCTCAGACCACATAATGAGACACATGGTTTTCAAAGAACAGAAAAGGAAACATGCTCTATTTGTAGACCAGCGTTACACAGTACTATTTAAAGATAGTGCTCTGTTAGTGATGTGTTGGTCCAACCTCGTGTCAGACAGCTGGGCCCTCAGATAACCCCAGAACACAACTCCCAGTGAGAGAAATCTTTAACCTGGATAGGAGGGTTCTGTCTGTCTGTCCTGTCTGTCCTGTCTGTCTGTCTGTCCTGTCTGTCTGTCTGTCTGTCTGTCTGTCTGTCTGTCTGTCTGTCTGGTCTGGTCTGGTCTGGTCTGGTCTGGTCTGGTCGGTCCGGTCCGGTCCGGTCCGGACCTGCAGCTTCATTACATTCCCCATCTAAGAACTCATCCCTCTGGGAATTGTGTATTATGATTTCAATTAGTTCATTCCAGCACTGGACAGACAGACAGACAGACAGACAGGCACACAGACAGTCAGGCAGACAGTCTAAGTGAGGGATGTTTATGCTACTGACTCACTGACCTGTTTTCACCTGAAACAGCAACATAATTAACCATTGAATCGACCTGCAGATGGACCATAACACTTTTAATTTAATTCTCTACTTGTTTCTCTCTCTCTCTCTCTCTCTCTCTCTCTCTCTCTCTCTCTCTATCTTACTCTCTCTCTCTGTCTCTCTCTGTCTGTCTCTCTGTCTCTCTCTGTCTCTATCTGTCTCTCTCTCTCTCTCTATCTTACTCTATCTGTCTCTCTCTCTCTCTCTCTATCTTACTCTATCTGTCTCTCTCTCTCTCTATCTTACTCTGTCTCTCGGTCTCTCTCTCTATCTTACTCTGTCTCTCTGTCTCTCTCTGTCCTCTCTCTCTATCTTACTCTGTCTCTCTGTCTCTCTCTATCTTACTCTGTCTCTCTGTCTCTCTCTGTCCTCTCTCTCTATCTTACTCTGTCTCTCTGTCTCTCTTACTCTGTCTCTCTGTCTCTATCTTACTCTGTCTCTCTGTCTCTCTCTCTCTATCTTACTCTGTCTCTCTCTCTATCTTACTCTGTCTCTCTGTCTCTCTCTATCTTACTCTGTCTCTCTCTCTCTATCTTACTCTGTCTCTCTCTCTCTATCTTACTCTGTCTCTCTGTCTCTCTCTATCTTACTCTGTCTCTCTGTCTCTCTCTATCTTACTCTGTCTCTCTCTCTCTATCTTACTCTGTCTCTCTCTCTCTATCTTACTCTGTCTCTCTGTCTCTCTCTATCTTACTCTGTCTCTCTGTCTCTCTCTATCTTCTCTGTCTCTCTGTCTCTCTCTATCTTACTCTGTCTCTCTGTCTCTCTCTATCTTACTCTCTCTCTCTCTATCTTACTCTGTCTCTCTCTCTCTATCTTACTCTGTCTCTCTGTCTCTCTCTATCTTACTCTGTCTCTCTGTCTCTCTCTATCTTACTCTGTCTCTCTGTCTCTCTCTATCTTACTCTGTCTCTCTGTCTCTCTCTATCTTACTCTGTCTCTCTGTCTCTCTCTGTCCTCTCTCTCTATCTTACTCTGTCTCTCTGTCTCTCTTACTCTGTCTCTGTCTCTCTCTGTCCTCTCTATCTTACTCTGTCTCTCTGTCCTCTCTCTCTATCTTACTCTGTCTCTCTGTCCTCTCTCTCTATGTCTCTCTCTGTCCTCTCTCTCTCTATCTCTCTGTCTCTCTCTGTCCTCTCTCCCACTCTCTCTCTCTCTGTCTCTCTGTCCTCTCTCTCTCTATCTCTCTGTCTCTCTCTGTCCTCTCTCCTCTCTCTCTGTCCTCTCTCCCTCTCTCTATCTCTCTCTGTCCTCTCTCCCACTCTCTCCCTCTCTCTGTCCTCTCTCCCACTCTCTCACTCTCTGTCCTCTCTCCCTCTCTCTCACCCTCTCTTTCTCCCTCTCCTCTCTCTCTTTCTCTTACTCTCTTTCTCTGTCCCTCTCTACGCTCCTTTCTCTCTCTCCATCTCTCGCTCTCTCCCCATCTCTCTCTCTCTCTTCATCTCTCTCTCCCTCTCTCTCTCCCTCCATCTCTCTCTCTCTCGCTCTCCATCTCCATCTCTCTCCATCTCCCTCTCTCCCCTCCCTCTCTCTCTCTCCCTCTCTCTCCCCTCTCTCTCTCCCTCTCTCTCTCTCTCTCTCTCTCTCTCTCCCTCTCTCTCTCTCTCTCTCTCTCTCTCTTTCTCTGTCTCTCCATCTCCATCTCTCTCTCCTCTCTCTCCCTCTCTCTCCTCTCTCTCTCTCTCTCTCTCTCTCTCTCTCTCTCCATCTCTCTCTCCATCTCCCTCTCTCTCTCCCCTCCCTCTCTCTCTCTCTCTCTCTCTCCCTCTCTCTCTCTCTCTCTCTCTCTCTCTCTCTCTCTCATCTCCATCTCTCTCCATCTCTCTCTCCCTCTCTCTCTCCCCTCCCCTCTCTCTCTCTCTCTCTCTATCTCTCTCCTCCCTCCAGCTTTTACATGATAAATGAAGTGTATCAGTTTCAGTACTCCAGACCGGTGAGGAAGGGAGAGAAGGACCCAGACAACGAGTTCTCGGTAAATATCATATTCATATTTATTCTCTAATCTTTCTTTTCTTCATTTCCTTTAATGACTAATGACAGTACTGTAATTGTTGTGACTAATGACAGTACTGTAATTGCTGTGACTAATGACAGTACTGTAATTGCTGTGACTAATGACAGTACTGTAATTGTTGTGACTAATGACAGTACTGTAATTGTTGTGACTAATGACAGTACTGTAATTGTTGTGACTAATGACAGTACTGTAATTGTTGTGACTAATGACAGTACTGTAATTGTTGTGACTAATGACAGTACTGTAATTGTTGTGACTAATGACAGTACTGTAATTGTTGTGACTAATGACAGTACTGTAATTGTTGTGACTAATGACAGTACTGTAATTGTTGTGACTAATGACAGTACTGTAATTGTTGTGACTAATGACAGTACTGTAATTGTTGTGACTAATGTCAGTACTGTAATTGTTGTGACTAATGTCAGTACTGTAATTGTTGTGACTAATGACAGATGTCAGTACTGTAATTGTTGTGACTAATGACAGATGTCAGTACCGTAATTGTTGTGACTAATGACAGATGTCAGTACTGTAATTGTTGTGACTAATGACAGATGTCAGTACTGTAATTGTTGTGACTAATGCCAGATGTCAGTACTGTAATTGTTGTGACTAATGACAGATGTCAGTACTGTCATTGTTGTGACTAATGACAGATGTCAGTACTGTCATTGTTGTGACTAATGACAGATGTCAGTACTGTCATTGTTGTGACTAATGACAGTACTGTAATTGTTGTGACTAATGACAGATGTCAGTACTGTCATTGTTGTGACTAATGACAGATGTCAGTACTGTCATTGTTGTGACTAATGACAGATGTCAGTACTGTAATTGTTGTGACTAATGACAGTACTGTAATTGTTGTGACTAATGACAGATGTCAGTACTGTCATTGTTGTGACTAATGACAGATGTCAGTACTGTCATTGTTGTGACTAATGACAGTACTGTAATTGTTGTGACTAATGACAGATGTCAGTACTGTCACACACACACACAGACACACACACACAGACACACACACACACACACACACACAGACACACAGACAGACACACACACACACACACACACACACACACACACACACACAGACACACACAGACACACACACACACAGACACACACAGACACACACAGACACATACACACACAGACACACAGACACCCACACACACACAGAGACACACACACACCTACTATTGTGTTTCCAGCCCCAGCAGTTGGACTTTAACTCAACAGCCATTCTCTCTCTGGTACATTTAACGTCAACAGGAAATGTTGGATCTGTAAAACCAGGAAAGAACAACCGTTATCTGTCTCTATTCTAAGTGCTCCTGTCTGTCATACTGAAACCGGTCGTTTGTTCATCTCCATGGAGACAGAAAGACTCTTTACAGCTTCTTCTGTTGTATTGTGTTTTATTGTCTTTTTCCAGAACATGTGGATCGAGCGAACCACTTACACCACGGCCTACAAACTGCCTGGGATCCTGAGATGGTTCCACGTCAGGTCTGTCTCCACGGTGAGTGTGTGTCTGTGTCAGATCTGTCTCCACGGTGAGTGTGTGTCCACGTCAGGTCTGTCTCCACGGTGAGTGTGTGTCCACGTCAGGTCTGTCTCCACGGTGAGTTTGTGTCCACGTCAGGTCTGTCTCCACGGTGAGTGTGTGTCCACGTGTCTGTCTCCACGGTGAGTGTGTCCACGTCAGGTCTGTCTCCACGGTGAGTGTGTCAGGTCTGTCTCCACGGTGAGTGTGTGTCTGTCTGTCTCCACGGTGAGTGTGTGTCAGGTCTGTCTCCACGGTGAGTGTGTGTCTGTGTCTACATCAGGTCTGTCTCCACGGTGAGTCTGTGTCTGTGTCTGTCAGGTCTGTCTCCACGGTGAGTGTGTCTCAGGTCTGTCTCCACGGTGAGTGTGTGTCTGTGTCTACATCAGGTCTGTCTCCACGGTGAGTCCACGTGTCTGTCTGTGTCAGGTCTGTCTCCACGGTGAGTGTGTGTCTCAGGTCTGTCTCCACGGTGAGTCTGTGTCTGTGTCTACATCAGGTCTGTCTCCACGGTGAGTGTGTGTCTGTGTCTCACGGTCGTCAGGTCTGTCTCCACGGTGAGTGTGTGTCTGTGTCAGGTCTGTCTCCACGGTGAGTGTGTGTCTGTGTCTACGTCAGGTCTGTCTCCACGGTGAGTCTGTGTCTGTGTCTACATCAGGTCTGTCTCCACGGTGAGTGTGTGTCTGTGTCAGGTCTGTCTCCACGGTGAGTGTGTGTCTGTGTCAGGTCTGTCTCCACGGTGAGTGTGTGTCTGTGTCAGGTCTGTCTCCTCGGTGAGTGTGTGTCTGGGTCGACATCAGGTATGTCTCCAAGGTGAGTGTGTGTCTGTGTCGACGTCAGGTCTGTTTCCAAGGTGAGTCTGTGTCTGTGTCGACATCAGGTCTGTTTCCAAGGTGAGTGTGTGTCTGTGTCGACGTCAGGTCTGTCTCCAAGGTGAGTGTGTGTCTGTGTCGACGTCAGGTCTGTCTCCAAGGTGAGTGTGTGTCTGTGTCCACGTCAGGTCTGTCTCCAGGTGAGTGTGTGTCTGTGTCACGTCAGGTCTGTCTCCAAGGTGAGTGTGTGTCTGTGTCCACGTCAGGTCTGTCTCCAAGGTGAGTGTGTGTCTGTGTCGACGTCAGGTCTGTCTCCAAGGTCTGTCAGGTCTGTCTCCAAGGTGAGTGTGTGTCTGTGTCGACATCAGGTCTGTCTCCAAGGTGAGTGTGTGTCTGTGTCGACGTCAGGTCTGTCTCCAAGGTGAGTGTGTGTCTGTGTCTGTGTCAGGTCTGTCTGTCGGTGAGTGTGTGTCTCCAAGGTGAGTGTGTGTCGACGTCAGGTCTGTCTCCACGGTGAGTGTGTGTCTGTGTCACGTCAGGTCTGTCTCCAAGGTGAGGTCTGTCTCCAAGGTGAGTGTGTGTCTGTGTCGACGTCAGGTCTGTCTCCAAGGTGAGTGTGTGTCTGTGTCACGTCAGGTCTGTCTCCAAGGTGAGTTTCTGTACACGTCCAGGTCCTGAACCCAGGTCTAGGTCTGTCACCCAGGTGAGGTGTGACAGGGCAGGTCCTGAACCCACGGTATATAGTCACCCAGATGAGGGGGAACAGGGCAGGTCCTGAACCCACGGTATATAGTCACCCAGATGAGGGGGGAACAGGGCAGGTCCTGAACCCACGGTATATAGTCACCCAGATGAGGGGGGAACAGGGCAGGTCCTGAACCCACGTTATATAGTCACCCAGATGAGGTGGGAACAGGGCAGGTCCTGAACCCACGGTATATAGTCACCCAGATGAGGTGGGAACAGGGCAGGTCCTGAACCCACGGTATATAGTCACCCAGATGAGGTGGGAACAGGGCAGGTCCTGAACCCACGGTATATAGTCACCCAGATGAGGGGGAACAGGGCAGGTCCTGAACCCACGGTATATAGTCACCCAGATGAGGGGGAACAGGGCAGGTCCTGAACCCACGGTATATAGTCACCCAGATGAGGTGGGAACAGGGCAGGTCCTGAACCCACGGTATATAGTCACCCAGATGAGGTGGGAACAGGGCAGGTCCTGAACCCACGGTATATAGTCACCCAGATGAGGTGGGAACAGGGCAGGTCCTGAACCCACGGTATATAGTCACCCAGATGAGGGGGAACAGGGCAGGTCCTGAACCCACGGTATATAGTCACCCAGATGAGGGGGAACAGGGCAGGTCCTGAACCCACGGTATATAGTCACCCAGATGAGGTGGGAACAGGGCAGGTCCTGAACCCACGGTATATAGTCACCCAGATGAGGTGGGAACAGGGCAGGTCCTGAACCCACGGTATATAGTCACCCAGATGAGGGGGGAACAGGGCAGGTCCTGAACCCACGGTATATAGTCACCCAGATGAGGGGGAACAGGGCAGGTCCTGAACCCACGGTATATAGTCACCCAGATGAGGGGGAACAGGGCAGGTCCTGAACCCACGGTATATAGTCACCCAGATGAGGGGGAACAGGGCAGGTCCTGAACCCACGGTATATAGTCACCCAGATGAGGGGGAACAGGGCAGGTCCTGAACCCACGGTATATAGTCACCCAGATGAGGGGGAACAGGGCAGGTCCTGAACCCACGGTATATAGTCACCCAGATGAGGGGGAACAGGGCAGGTCCTGAACCCACGGTATATAGTCACCCAGATGAGGGGGAACAGGGCAGGTCCTGAACCCACGGTATATAGTCACCCAGATGAGGGGGAACAGGGCAGGTCCTGAACCCACGGTATATAGTCACCCAGATGAGGGGGAACAGGGCAGGTCCTGAACCCACGGTATATAGTCACCCAGATGAGGGGGAACAGGGCAGGTCCTGAACCCACGGTATATAGTCACCCAGATGAGGGGGAACAGGGCAGGTCCTGAACCCACGGTATATAGTCACCCAGATGAGGGGGAACAGGGCAGGTCCTGAACCCACGGTATATAGTCACCCAGATGAGGGGGAACAGGGCAGGTCCTGAACCCACGGTATATAGTCACCCAGATGAGGGGGAACAGGGCAGGTCCTGAACCCACGGTATATAGTCACCCAGATGAGGGGGAACAGGGCAGGTCCTGAACCCACGGTATATAGTCACCCAGATGAGGGGGAACAGGGCAGGTCCTGAACCCACGGTATATAGTCACCCAGATGAGGGGGAACAGGGCAGGTCCTGAACCCACGGTATATAGTCACCCAGATGAGGGGGAACAGGGCAGGTCCTGAACCCACGGTATATAGTCACCCAGATGAGGGGGAACAGGGCAGGTCCTGAACCCACGGTATATAGTCACCCAGATGAGGGGGAACAGGGCAGGTCCTGAACCCACGGTATATAGTCACCCAGATGAGGGGGAACAGGGCAGGTCCTGAACCCACGGTATATAGTCACCCAGATGAGGGGGAACAGGGCAGGTCCTGAACCCACGGTATATAGTCACCCAGATGAGGGGGAACAGGGCAGGTCCTGAACCCACGGTATATAGTCACCCAGATGAGGGGGAACAGGGCAGGTCCTGAACCCACGGTATATAGTCACCCAGATGAGGGGGAACAGGGCAGGTCCTGAACCCACGGTATATAGTCACCCAGATGAGGGGGAACAGGGCAGGTCCTGAACCCACGGTATATAGTCACCCAGATGAGGGGGAACAGGGCAGGTCCTGAACCCACGGTATATAGTCACCCAGATGAGGGGGAACAGGGCAGGTCCTGAACCCACGGTATATAGTCACCCAGATGAGGGGGAACAGGGCAGGTCCTGAACCCACGGTATATAGTCACCCAGATGAGGGGGAACAGGGCAGGTCCTGAACCCACGGTATATAGTCACCCAGATGAGGGGGAACAGGGCAGGTCCTGAACCCACGGTATATAGTCACCCAGATGAGGGGGAACAGGGCAGGTCCTGAACCCACGGTATATAGTCACCCAGATGAGGGGGAACAGGGCAGGTCCTGAACCCACGGTATATAGTCACCCAGATGAGGGGGAACAGGGCAGGTCCTGAACCCACGGTATATAGTCACCCAGATGAGGGGGAACAGGGCAGGTCCTGAACCCACGGTATATAGTCACCCAGATGAGGGGGAACAGGGCAGGTCCTGAACCCACGGTATATAGTCACCCAGATGAGGGGGAACAGGGCAGGTCCTGAACCCACGGTATATAGTCACCCAGATGAGGGGGAACAGGGCAGGTCCTGAACCCACGGTATATAGTCACCCAGATGAGGGGGAACAGGGCAGGTCCTGAACCCACGGTATATAGTCACCCAGATGAGGGGGAACAGGGCAGGTCCTGAACCCACGGTATATAGTCACCCAGATGAGGGGGAACAGGGCAGGTCCTGAACCCACGGTATATAGTCACCCAGATGAGGGGGAACAGGGCAGGTCCTGAACCCACGGTATATAGTCACCCAGATGAGGGGGAACAGGGCAGGTCCTGAACCCACGGTATATAGTCACCCAGATGAGGGGGAACAGGGCAGGTCCTGAACCCACGGTATATAGTCACCCAGATGAGGGGGAACAGGGCAGGTCCTGAACCCACGGTATATAGTCACCCAGATGAGGGGGAACAGGGCAGGTCCTGAACCCACGGTATATAGTCACCCAGATGAGGGGGAACAGGGCAGGTCCTGAACCCACGGTATATAGTCACCCAGATGAGGGGGAACAGGGCAGGTCCTGAACCCACGGTATATAGTCACCCAGATGAGGGGGGAACAGGGCAGGTCCTGAACCCACGGTATATAGTCACCCAGATGAGGGGGAACAGGGCAGGTCCTGAACCCACGGTATATAGTCACCCAGATGAGGGGGAACAGGGCAGGTCCTGAACCCACGGTATATAGTCACCCAGATGAGGGGGAACAGGGCAGGTCCTGAACCCACGGTATATAGTCACCCAGATGAGGGGGAACAGGGCAGGTCCTGAACCCACGGTATATAGTCACCCAGATGAGGGGGAACAGGGCAGGTCCTGAACCCACGGTATATAGTCACCCAGATGAGGGGGAACAGGGCAGGTCCTGAACCCACGGTATATAGTCACCCAGATGAGGGGGAACAGGGCAGGTCCTGAACCCACGGTATATAGTCACCCAGATGAGGGGGAACAGGGCAGGTCCTGAACCCACGGTATATAGTCACCCAGATGAGGGGGAACAGGGCAGGTCCTGAACCCACGGTATATAGTCACCCAGATGAGGTGGGAACAGGGCAGGTCCTGAACCCACGGTATATAGTCACCCAGATGAGGGGGAACAGGGCAGGTCCTGAACCCACGGTATATAGTCACCCAGATGAGGGGGGAACAGGGCAGGTCCTGAACCCACGGTATATAGTCACCCAGAGGAGGGGGGAACAGAGCAGGTCCTGAACCCACGGTATATAGTCACCCAGATGAGGGGGGAACAGGGCAGGTCCTGAACGATTCGGTGTTACATCGTGACTAACATGTAAGGTAGATTCCATAGTCTCTGTAAATCTGATGCCGGTCTTAAAGAGGCTAGCCAGGCTCGGGTGTCACCGCAGATTGGAGAGTAGTCACCCTGCCAGGCAGTCACACAGATCCTTCTAAATTTAGGTTGGAGTGGGGGGTGTATAAACTGTAATTTACTCAAGACAATCCACACATGCTCTACCGTTGTCGTCAGTCGTCTGTCCCAGAGATTCAGACATCAGAACCCCTCAGGTTCCCTATAATGTCCCTGTTGTTAGACTGTAAAATGTCTCTCACTCACAGATGGACCTCGACCCGAAATTAATCAGAACTTATAATCTTCTTTTACTTCCTGCTTCCTGTGTTCAGGAGGAGATCAGCCCATTGGAGAATGCCATGGAGACGATGCAACTGACCAATGAGAAGATCAGCAACATGGTGCAGCGTCACCTGAATGACTCCAACCTTCCCATCAACCCCCTCTCCATGCTGCTCAACGGCATTGTGGACCCCGCTGTCATGGGCGGTTTCACCAACTACGAGAAGGTACTGTGTGTGTGTGTGTGTGTGTGTGTGTCGTCATGGGTGGGTCTACCTTACTTAGCTCATGAATACAGCTTTAGTTATTGTGGACAAACATAACCGTAGTTTGGTTGATCTGATCATAGTGGTTTGGAACGTCTTCCCCATGTAGGAAGATACATCCGTCATACAGAAGACAAAAGATTGTTTCTGTTAAGAGTTCTGACTTCCCCTTCACCCTCTCTCCTCCTCTTTACCCTCTCTCCTCTCCTCCCCCTCTCTCCCCTCTCACCCTCTCCTCTCCTCCCCCTCTCTCCTCTCCTCTCCTCTCCCCCCTCTCTCCTCTCCTCTCCTCCCCCTATCTCCTCCCTCCTCCCTCTCCTCCCCCTCTCTCTCTCTCTCCTCCCCCCTCCCCCTCTCTCCTCCCTCTCCTCCCCCTCTCTCCTCCCCCCTCTCCTCCCTCTCCTACCTCCCCTCTCCTCCCCTCTCCTCTCTCCCTCCCTCCTCCTCCTCCCTCCTCCCTCTCTCCTCTCCTCTCTCCCCCTCCTCTCTCCTCTCTCTCCCTTTCCTCTCCCTCTCTCTCCTCCTCTCCTCCCTTTCCTCTCTCCTCCCTCTCCTCTCTCCCTCTCTCCCCTCTCTCCCCCTCTCTCCACTTCTTTCCCCTCTCCTCTCTCTCCTCTCTTCCCTCCCCTCTCTCTCTTCCCTCCCCTCTCTCCCCCTCTCTTCCCCTCTCCTCTCCCCACCCTCTCACCTCTCCTATCCACTTTCCTCTTTCTCTTCTCTCCTCCTCCCTCTCTCTCTCTCTCTTCTCTCCCTCTCTCTCTCTCCGCTCCTCTCTCCCCCTCTCTCCTCTGGCTTCCGTCCTCTCTCTTCTCACTTCCCTCTCCTCTTCTCTCCTCTCCTCTCTCCCCCTCTCTCCTCTTCTCTCCTCCTCTCTCCTCTTCTCTCCTCTCCTCTCTCCCCCTCTCCCTCTCTCCTCTCCTCTCCTCCGCTCTCCTCTCCCCCTCTCTCCTCTTCTCTTCCCTCCCTCTCTCCTCTCTCCTCTTCTCTCCTCTCTCTCTCTCTCCGCTCTCCCTCTCTCCCCCTCTCTCCTCTCACTTCCCTCCTCTCTCTTCTCACTTCCCTCCTCTCTCTTCTCACTTCCCTCCCCTCTCTCCTTCTCTCTCTCTCCTCTCTCCCCCTCTCTCCTCTCCTCCGCTCTCCTCTCCTTCCCCTCTCCTCTCCTCTCCTCCCTCTCTCTCTCCTCTCCTCCCCTCTCCTCTCCTCCCCTCTCTCCTCTTCTCTCCCTCCCCTCTCCTCTCCTTTATCCTCTCCTCCCCTCTCCCCCCTCTCCCCTTCTCATCTTCCCTCCTCTCCTCTCCCCTCTCCTCTCTCCTCTTCTCTCCTCTCTCCTTTCTCCTCTCCTCTCTTCTCTTCGCTCTTCTCTCTCCTCTCCTCTCTCCAGGCATTCTTCACAGAGAAGTACCAGGGGGATCACCCTGAGGACCAGGAGAAACTGGACAAACTGAAAGACCTCATCGCATGGCAGGTTAGACTGACACTACCGTTAAAAACTTTAGGGTCACTAGATAGATATAGAGACGTCTTTGTTTTTGAAAGAAAAGCAAAAATGTTTGTCCATTAAAATAACATCAAATTGATCTGAGGTTTGAATTAAGACGGACACTAAGCTGCATCTAGGCAACCAATCAGAATGGTACCAGTGGAGGTTGGTGTCACTTTAAATTGGAGGACAGGTTCATTGTAAAAGGCTGCGATGGAATGAATGGAAATGTATCAAACACATTACAGTGATCCGTCCTCTGATTTCTCTCTCCACCAGCCCCCACTGATATGTATCTCTATATGGTATAAAGCCTGACTTTCCCTATTGTCTGAACAATAAACTGGGAGGATGGGGATCACTGTGTCATGTGTCATGGCATTTTCTTCTGGCCCTGTGGTCACCACTGTAAAAACACTGCAGCAGAACCATGTCTCTGAAGAGGGTTATCTATTGTGAGAACAGGACACACAGGTTGTCGTGTGTGAAAAGCCTTATCCCGTAGCTAACAGGTAATTGCCTGAGGTTACTCAGGCAAAAAAATACAAGTTAGGCTTTGAAAAACAGATTAAAAAAACATTGTGTCACAGACTGATTCTAGCTGGGCCGTATATAAGAATATGATATGTACAGTGCCTTGCGAAAGTATTCGGCCCCCTTGAACTTTGCGACCTTTTGCCACATTTCAGGCTTCAAGCATAAAGATATAAAACTGTATTTTTTGTGAAGAATCAACAACAAGTGGGACACAATCATGAAGTGGAAAGACATTTATTGGATATTTCAAACTTTTTTAACAAATCAAAAACTGAAAAATTGGGCGTGCAAAATTATTCAGCCCCCTTAAGTTAATACTTTGTAGCGCCACCTTTTGCTGCGATTACAGCTGTTAAGTCGCTTGGGGTATGTCTCTATCAGTTTTGCACATCGAGAGACTGACATTTTTCCCATTCCTCCTTGCAAAACAGCTCGAGCTCAGTGAGGTTGGATGGAGAGCATTTGTGAACAGCAGTTTTCAGTTCTTTCCACAGATTCTCGATTGATTCAGGTCTGGACTTTGACTTGGCCATTCTAACACCTGGATATGTTTATTTTTGAACCATTCCATTGTAGATTTTGCTTTATGTTTTGGATCATTGTCTTGTTGGAAGACAAATCTCCGTCCCAGTCTCAGGTCTTTTGCAGACTCCATCAGGTTTTCTTCCAGAATGGTCCTGTATTTGGCTCCATCCATCTTCCCATCAATTTTAACCATCTTCCCTGTCCCTGCTGAAGAAAAGCAGGCCCAAACCATGATGCTGCCACCACCATGTTTGACAGTGGGGATGGTGTGTTCAGGGTGATGTGCTGTGTTGCTTTTACGCCAAACATAACGTTTTGCATTGTTGCCAAAAAGTTCAATTTTGGTTTCATCTGACCAGAGCACCTTCTTCCACATGTTTGGTGTGTCTCCCAGGTGGCTTGTGGCAAACTTTAAACAACATTTTTTATGGATATCTTTAAGAAATGGCTTTCTTCTTGCCACTCTTCCATAAAGGCCAGATTTGTGCAAAAACATTTATGCAACATTGAAGGTCCCCAAGAACACAGTGGCCTCCATCATTCTTAAATGGAAGAAGTTTGGAACCACCAAGATTCTTCCAAGAGCTGGCCGCCCAGCCAAACTGAACAATCGGGGGAGAAGGGCCTTGGTCAGGGACCAAGAACCTGATGGTCACTCTGACAGAGCTCCTCTGTGGAGATGGGAGAACCTTCCAGAAGGACAACCATCTCTGCAGCCCCCAACCAATCAGGCCTTTATGGTAGAGTGGCCAGACGAAAGCCACTCCTCAGTAAAAGGCACGACAGCCTGCTTGCAATTGGCCAAAAGGCACCTAAAGGTCTCTGACCATGAGAAACAAGATTCTCTGGTCTGATGAAACCAAGATTGAACTCTTTGGCCTCAATGTCAAGCGTCACATCTGGAGGAAACCTGGCACCATCCCTACAGTGAAGCATGGTGTTGGCAGCATCATACTGTGGGGATGTTTTTCAGCAGCAGGGATTGGGAGACTAGTAAGGATCGAGGGAAAATGAACGGAGCAAAGTACAGAGATCCTTGATGACAACCTGCTCCAGAGCGCTCAGGACCTCAGACTGGGGCGAAGGTTCACCTTCCAACAGGACAACGACCCTAAGCACACAGCCAAGACAACGCAGGAGTGACTTCGAGAGAAGTCTCTGAATGTCCTTGAGTTGAACCCTATCGAACATCTCTGAAGAGACCTGAAAATAGTTGTGCAGCAATGCTCCACATCCAACCTGACGGAGCTTGAGAGGATCTGCAGAGAACAATGGGAGAAACTCCCCAAATACAGGTGTGCCAAGCTTGTAGCGTCATACCCAAGAAGACTCAAGGCTGTAATCACTACCAAGGGTGATACAACAAAGTCCTTAGTAAAGGGTCTGAATGATATTTCCTTTTTTATTTTTTTATCAATGAGTAAAAATGTAAATTTGTTTTGCTTTGTTTTTATGGGGTATTGTGTGTAGATTGATGAGGGAAAATAACCATTTAATCAATTTTAGAATAAGGCTGTAACGTAACAAAATGTGGAAAACAGTAAAGGGATCTGAATACATTCCAAAGGCGCTGTAACTTGTATTTTTATTTTTTATTTCGAATTTTATGTAAAATCTTATGTTGCTCTTGTCTATAACTGTTCTGTACTTTGTCATGTGTTTGTACCACAGGAAGAGTAGCTGCTGCATGTGCAGTAGGTAATGAGGACCCTCATAAACTAAATTAATCCCCTCCCAGGTGATGCTAACGGAACACAACACAGAACCTGTGTTTGTTAAAGTTCCAGGGAGAAGCATTCTACAGTTTTAAAACATTCTACAGTATTAAAACATTCTACAGTTCTAAAACATTCTACAGTTCTAAAACATTCTACAGTTTTAAAGCATTCTACAGTTTTAAAACATTCTACAGTTCTAAAACATTCTACAGTTCTAAAACATTCTACAGTTCTAAAACATTCTACAGTTCTAAAACATTCTACAGTTTTAAAATATTCTACAGTTCTAAAACATTCTACAGTTCTAAAACATTCTACAGTTCTAAAACATTCTACAGTTTTAAAATATTCTACAGTTCTAAAGCATTCTACAGTTTTACAGCATTCTACAGTATTAAAACATTCTACAGTTTTACAGCATTCTACAGTATCTAAAACATTCTACAGTTCTAAAACATTCTACAGTTCTAAAACATTCTACAGTTTTAGCAACAGTTTTAAAACATTCTACAGTTCTAAAACAAAGTATTAAAACATTCTACTAAAGCATTCTTTTAAAGCATTTTTAAAACATTCTACAGTTCCACAGTTAAAACATTCTACAGTTCTAAAACATTCTACAGTTCTAAAATATTCTACAGTTCTAAAACATTCTACAGTTCTAAAGCATTCTACAGTTTTAAAGCATTTTTAAAACATTCTACAGTATTAAAACATTCCACAGTTTTAAAACATTCTACAGTTCTAAAACATTCTACAGTTCTAAAAAACAGTTTTAAAGCATTCTACAGTTCTAAAACATTCTACAGTTCTAAAACATTCTACAGTTCTAAAACATTCTACAGTTCTAAAACATTCTACAGTTCTAAAACATTCTACAGTTTCATTCTACAGTTCTAAAACATTCTACAGTTCTAAAACATTCTACAGTTTTAAAGCATTCTACAGTTCTAAAACATTCTACAGTTCTAAAACATTCTACAGTTCTAAAATATTCTACAGTTCTAAAACATTCTACAGTTCTAAAGCATTCTACAGTTTTAAAGCATTTTTAAAACATTCTACAGTTTAAAACATTCCACAGTTCGAAAACATTATACAGTTCTAAAACATTCTACAGTATTAAAACATTCTACAGTTTTAAAACATTCTACAGTTTTAAAACATTCTACAGTTCTAAAACATTCTACAGTATTAAAACATTCTACAGTTCTAAAATATTCTACAGTTCTAAAACCCTCTACAGTTTTAAAGCATTCTACAGTTCTAAAACACTCTACAGTTTTAAAGCATTCTACAGTTCTAAAACATTCTACAGTTTTAAAGCATTCTACAGTTTTAAAGCATTCTACAGTTTTAAAGCATTCTACAGTTTTAAAGCATTCTACAGTTTTAAAGCATTCTACAGTTTTAAAGCATTCTACAGTTCTAAAACATTCTACAGTATTAAAGCATTCTACAGTTTTAAAACATTCTACAGTTCTAAAACATTCTACAGTTCTAAAATATTCTACAGTATTAAAACATTCTACAGTTCTAAAACATTCTACAGTTCTAAAACATTCTACAGTTCTAAAACATTCTACAGTTCTAAAACATTCTACAGTTCTAAAGCATTCTACAGTTTTAAAGCATTTTTAAAACATTCTACAGTATTAAAACATTCCACAGTTCGAAAACATTCTACAGTTCTAAAATATTCTACAGTTCTAAAACATTCTACAGTTCTAAAACATTCTACAGTTTTAAAACATTCTACAGTTCTAAAACATTTCAGTTCTAAAACATTCTACAGTTCTAAAACATTCTACAGTTCTAAAACATTCTACAGTTTTAAAACATTCTACAGTTCTAAAACATTCTACAGTTTTAAAACATTCTACAGTTCTAAAACATTCTACAGTTCTAAAACATTCTACAGTTTTAAAACATTCTACAGTTTTAAAGTTTTAAAGCATTCTACAGTTTTAAAACATTCTACAGTTCTAAAACATTCTACAGTTTTAAAAGCATTCTACAGTTCTAAAACTCTACAGTTTTAAAGCATTCTACAGTTTTAAAGCATTTTTAAAACATTCTACAGTATTAAAACATTCCACAGTTCGAAAACATTATACAGTTCGAAAATATTCTACAGTTCTAAAACATTCTACAGTTTTAAAGCATTCTACAGTTCTAAAACATTCTACAGTTCTAAAACATTCTACAGTATTAAAACATTCTACAGTTCTAAAATATTCTACAGTATTAAAACATTCTACAGTTCTAAAACATTCTACAGTTCTAAAATATTCTACAGTTCTAAAACATTCTACAGTTTTAAGTTCTAAAACATTCTACAGTTTTTACAGTTCTACAGTTTTAAAACATTCTACAGTTTTAAAGCATTCTACAGTTTTAAAGTTTTAAAGCATTCTACAGTTCTAAAACATTCTACAGTTTTAAAGCATTCTACAGTTCTAAAGCATTCTACAGTTTTAAAACATTCTTTTAAAACATTCTACAGTATTAAAACATTCCACAGTATTAAAACATTCTACAGTTTTAACAGTTCTAAAACATTCTACAGTTTTAAAGCAACAGTTCTAAAACATTCTACAGTTTAAAACATTCTACAGTTTAAAACATTCTACAGTTTTAAAGCATTCTACAGTTTAAAAGCATTCTACAGTTCTAAAACATTCTACAGTTTTAAAGCATTCTACAGTTTAAAACATTCTACAGTTTAAAGCATTCTACAGTTTTAAAAATTCTACAGTTTTAAAGCATTCTACAGTTTTAAAACATTCTACAGTTTTAAAGCATTCTACAGTTCTAAAACATTCTACAGTTCTAAACATTCTACAGTTTTTTAAAACATTCTACAGTTTAAAACATTCACAGTTCAAAACATTCTACAGTTCTAAAATATTCAACAGTTCTAAAATATTCTACAGTTCTAAAACATTCTACAGTTCTAAAACATTTCTACAGTTCTAAAACATTCTACAGTTCTAAAGCATTCTACAGTTTTAAGCATTTTAAAACATTCTACAGTATTAAAACATTCACAGTTCGAAAACATTCTACAGTTCTAAAATATTCTACAGTTCTAAAACATTCTACAGTTTTAAAAGCATTCTACAGTTCTAAAACATTCTACAGTTCTAAAACAGTTTAAAACATTCTACAGTTCTAAAACATTCTACAGTTCTAAAACATTCTACAGTTTTAAAGCATTCTACAGTTCTAAAGTTCTAAAACATTCTACAGTTTAAAGCATTCTACAGTTTAAAACAAGTTCTAAAACATTCTACAGTTCTAAAACATTCTACAGTTCTAAAACATTCTACAGTTCTAAAGCATTCTACAGTTTTAAAGCATTCTACACGGTTTTTTTTTTAAACATTCTACAGTTCTAAAACATTCTACAGTTCTAAAAGCATTCTACAGTTTTAAAACATTCTACAGTTCTAAAACATTCTACAGTTCTAAAACATTTAAGTTCTAAAACATTCTACAGTTCTAAAACATTCTACAGTTTTAAAGCATTTTTCTAAAACATTCTACAGTTTAAACATTCTACAGTTCTAAAACATTCTACAGTTTTAAAGCATTCTACAGTTTAAAACATCTACAGTTTTAAAGCATTCTACAGTTTAAAACATTCTACAGTTCTAAAACATTCTACAGTTCTAAAACATTCTACAGTTCTAAAACATTCTACAGTTTTTCATTCTACAGTTCTAAAACATTCTACAGTTCTAAAACATTCTACAGTTCTAAAACATTCTACAGTTCTAAAACATTCTACAGTTTAAAACATTCTACAGTTTTAAAGCATTCTACAGTTCTAAAACATTCTACAGTTCTAAAACATTCTACAGTATTAAAACATTCTACAGTTCTAAAATATTCTACAGTTTTAAAGCATTCTACAGTTCTAAAACATTCTACAGTTCTAAAATATTCTACAGTTCTAAAACATTCTACAGTTCTAAAGCATTCTACAGTTTTAAAGCATTTTTAAAACATTCTACAGTATTAAAACATTCCACAGTTCGAAAACATTCTACAGTTCTAAAATATTCTACAGTTCTAAAACATTCTACAGTTTTAAAGCATTCTACAGTTCTAAAACATTCTACAGTTCTAAAACATTCTACAGTATTAAAACATTCTACAGTTCTAAAACCCTCTACAGTTTTAAAGCATTCTACAGTTCTAAAACACTCTACAGTTTTAAAGCATTCTACAGTTCTAAAACACTCTACAGTTTTAAAGCATTCTACAGTTTTAAAGCATTCTACAGTTCTAAAATATTCTACAGTTCTAAAACCCTCTACAGTTTTAAAGCATTCTACAGTTTAAAACACTCTACAGTTCTAAAGCATTCTACAGTTTTAAAGCATTTTTAAAACATTCTACAGTATTAAATATTCAACAGTTCTAAAACATTCTACAGTTCTAAAACATTCTACAGTTCTAAAATATTCTACAGTTTCTAAAATATTCTACAGTTCTAAAACATTCTACAGTTCTAAAACATTCTACAGTTCTAAAACATTCTACAGTTCTAAAACATTCTACAGTTTTAAAGCATTCTACAGTTCTAAAACATTCTACAGTTCTAAAACATTCTACAGTTCTAAAACATTCTACAG
>NW_024608965.1:0-35000 GCF_018296145.1 Oncorhynchus tshawytscha
GAGAGAGAGAGAGAGAGAGACGCTGTCTGTCTGTCTGTCTGTCATGTCTGTCTGTCTGTCTGTCTGTCTGTCTCTCTCTCTCTCTCTCTCTCTCTCTCTCTCTCTCTGTCTGTCTGTCTGTCTGTCTGAGAGAGAGAGCGAGAGAGAGAGACAGAGAGAGAGAGACAGAAGAAGACAGACAGACAGATAGAGAGAGAGAGTGTGAGTGAGAGAGAGAGTGTGAGTGAGAGAGAGAGGTAGCGAGAGACAGACAGACAGAGAGAGAGAGTGTGAGTGAGAGAGAGAGACAGAGAGAGAGGCTCATGCTTTGTTGATTTCAAAAAGCCTTCGACTCAATCTGGCATGAGGGTCTGCTATACAAACTGATGGAAAGTGGTGTTGGGGGGTAAAACATACGACATTATAAAATCCATGTACACAAACAACAAGTGTGCGGTTAAAATTGGCAAAAACACACATTTCTTTTCACAGGGTCGTGGGGTTAGACAGGGATGCAGCTTAAGCCCCACCCTCTTCAACATATATATCAACGAATTGGCAAGGGCACTAGAAAAGTCTGCAGCACCCGGCCTCCCCTGCTAGAATCCGAAGTCAAATGTCTGCTGTTTGCTGATGATCTGGTGCTTCTGTCACCAACCAAGGAGGGCCTACAGCAGCACCTAGATCTTATGCACAGATTCTGTCAGACCTGGGCCCTGACAGTAAATCTCAGTAAGACCAAAATAATGGTGTTCCAAAAAGGTCCAGTCACCAGGACCACAAATACAAATTCCATCTAGACACTGTTGCCCTAGAGCACACAAAACTACATACCTTGGCCTAAACATCAGCACCACAGGTAACTTCCACAAAGCTGTGAACGATCTGAGACAAGGCAAGAAGGGCATTCTATGCCATCAAAAGAAACATAAATTTCAACATACCAATTAGGATCTGGCTAAAAATACTTGAATCAGTCATAGAGCCCATTGCCCTTTATGGTTGTGAGGTCTGGGGTCCGCTCACCAACCAAGACTTCACAAATGGACAAACACCAAGTGAGACTCTGCACGCAGAATTCTGCAAAATATCCTCCGTGTACAATGTAGAACACCAAATAATGCATGCAGAGCAGAATTAGGCCGATACCCACTAATTATCAAAATCCAGAAAAGAGCTGTTAAATTCTACAACCACCTAAAAGGAAGCGATTCACAAACCTTCCATAACAAAGCCATCACCTACAGAGAGATGAACCTGGAGAAGAGTCCCTAAAGCAAGCTGGTCCTGGGGCTCTGTTCACAAACACAAACACACACTACAGAGCCCCAGGACAGCAGCACACTAGACCCAACCAAATCATGAGAAAACAAAAGATAACTACTTAACACATTGGAAAGAATTAACAAAAAAACAGAGCAAACTAGAATGCTATTTGGCCCTACACAGAGAGTACACAGCGGCAGAATACCTGACCACTGTGACTGACCCAAAATTAAGGAAAGCCCTGACTATGTACAGACTCAGTGAGCATAGCCTTGCTATTGAGAAAGGCCGCCGTAGGCAGACATGGCTCTCAAGAGAAGACAGGCTATGTGCTCACTGCCCACAAAATGAGGTGGAAACTGAGCTGCACTTCCTAACCTCCTGCCCAATGTATGACCATATTAGAGACATATTTCCCTCAGATTACACAGATCCACAAAGAATTTGAAAACAAATCCAATTTTGAAAAACTCCCATATCTACTGGGTGAAATTCCACAGTGTGCCATCACAGCAGAGCAAGATTTTGTGACCTGTTGCCACGACGAGAAAAGGGCAACCAGTGAAGAACAAACACCATTGTAAATACAACCCATATTTATGCTTATTTATTTTATCTTGTGTCCTTTAGCCATTTGTACATTGTTAGAACACTGTATATATATATAATATGACATTGTAATGTCTTTACTGTTTTGGAAACTTCTGTATGTGTAATGTTTACTGTTAATTTTTTGTTGTTTTTCACTTTATATATTCACTTTGTATGTTGTCTACCTCACTTGCTTTGGCAATGTTAACACATGTTTCCCATGCCAATAAAGCCCTTGAATTGAATTGAATTGAATTGAGAGAGAGACAGACAGACAGAGCAGAGAGAGAGAGAGACAGACAGACAGAGAGAGACAGACAGACAGACAGACAGACAGACAGAGAGACAGACAGACAGACAGACAGACAGACAGACAGACAGACAGACAGACAGACAGACAGACAGACAGACAGACAGACAGACAGACAGACAGACAGACAGACAGACAGACAGACAGACAGACAGACAGAGAGTGAGTGAGTGAGTGAGTGAGTGAGATAGTGAATCATGACTTCAACATGTAGAACAGCTACAACAGAGACTGTTAACTCCTCTTCAACATGTAGAACAGCTACAACAGAGACTGTTAACTCCTCTTCAACATTTTGAACAGCTACAACAGAGACTGTTAACTCCTCTTGTCCCTCAGAGGAACTGCTGTTTTCTATAAAGCTACTGTCAAACACGGCTCTTTCTCTTCCAATAGCATAAACTACTAGTAGTCTACTAGTAGAGACTAGTAGGACTAAGGTCCTGTTTACTCCAGTTCCTTCCTCTACTAGTCCTGTTAACCCAGTTCCTTTCCTCTACTAGTCCGGGTTTACTCCAGTTCCTTCCCTTACTAGTCCTGTTTACTAGTTCTGTTTACTACAGTTCCTTTCCTCTACTAGTCCTGTTTACTACAGTTCCTTCCTCTACTAGTCCTGTTTACTAGTCCTGTTTACTACAGTTCCTTCCTCTACTAGTCCTGTTTACTAGTCCTGTTTACTACAGTTCCTTCCCTTCTACTAGTCCTGTTTACTACAGTTCTCTCCTTTACTAGTCCTGTTTACTACAGTTCCCTCCTTTACTAGTTCTGTTTACTACAGTTCCTTCCTCTACTAGTCCTGTTTACTAGTCCTGTTTACTACAGTTCCCTCCTTTTACTAGTCCTGTTTACTACAGTTCTCTCTCCTTTACTAGTCCTGTTTACTACAGTTCCCTCCTTTACTGTCCTGTTTACTACAGTTCCCCTCCTTTACTAGTCATTTCTCTTCCTTACTAGTCCATACAGTTCCTCCCCTTTACTAGTCCTGTTTACTCAGTTCCTTCCTCTACTAGTCCTGTTACACTTCCAGTTTACTACTTCCTCTTACTAGTCCTGTTACTACAGTTCCTCCTTTACTAGTCCTGTTTACTACAGTTCCCTCCTTTACTAGTCCTGTTTACTACAGTTCCCCCTTTACTAGTCCTGTTTACTACAGTTCCCTCCTTTACTAGTCCTGTTTACTACAGTTCCCTCCTTTACTAGTCCTGTTTACTACAGTTCCCTCCTTTACTAGTCCTGTTTACTTTACAGTTCCCTCCTTTACTAGTCCTGTTTACTACAGTTCCCTCCTTTACTAGTCCTGTTTACTACAGTTCCCTCCTTTACTAGTCCTGTGTACTCCAGAGAGAGAGAGTCCTGTTTACTCCAGTTCCTTCCTCTACTAGTCCCGTGTACTCCAGTTCCTTCTCTACTAGTCCTGTTTTACTAGTCCTGTTTACTCCAGTTCCGTTACCATGGAACCCTGTACTAGAATCCAGTCAGAGGAGACTGTTTGTAGAGGGATTCTATGTGTCACTGTGTCAGTCTGAATCTGTCAATACTGTTACTGTGTCAGTGATGGGCTGCCCCCTCCGGAACTGTGTGTGTGTGTGTGTGTGTGTGTGTGTGTGTGTGTGTCTACACGTACTGTGTGTGTGTGTGTGTGTGTGTGTGTGTGTGTGTACATACGTACTGTGTGTGTTCTGCGGGCCCTGGGAACACACAGCCTGGTGACGGTAGCTGGGTAGCGTCAGGGACAGAACTGACTGAGTGGTCAGAGTATGTCAGTATGACCATCAGTATGATGAGCACTCAGCCATTACACACACACACACACACACACACACACACACACACACACACACACACGACTCACACACACACACACACACACACACACACACACACACACACACACACACACACACACACACACACCGATTCCCCCTGTAAAACCGTGTGTGGTTAAAACTCCAGGATTAACTGGGCCTGGGAGGAGAGCTGAGGACTAATTAAATAACACCGGTCTGTTTCCATGTGTTAGACTCATCACATTATACAGAGAGCCCACAGTGACACACAGACATGTCAATGAACCCCCCCCCCAAGGCATTCACATGTATCCCACTTAGCATCTCATCACAACCCATTTCAATGGAACAGACACATCCATGGAATATCAATCAGAGGTTATTAGATCAGTCAGACACCTAAACCTCGTTAAGCAAGAAGACTGTTTTTCATGTTGAAGAATTAGATGTTTTAAGTGAAGTTGAAGGCGTAGAATTAGTAAAGCACACGATGAATAAATCAGAGCTCCTCTGGCACTAGAAGACACAGAGTAGGACTGGTCAACAACTAGCAGCTATGCTATCATTAGCATGTAATAAACAATAGCAGCTAAGCCATGTTTAGCATGTAACAAACACTAGCAGCTACGCTATCATTGGCATGTAAAAAACTACTAGCAGCTATGCTATCATTAGCATGTAACAAACACTAGCAGCTATGCTATCATTAGCATGTAAAAACCACTAGCAGCTAAACTATCATTAGCATGTAACAAACACTAGCAGCTAAACTATCATTACCATGTAACAAACACTAGCAGCTATGCTATCATTAGCATGTAACAAACACTAGCAGCCAAACTATCATTACCATGTAAAAACACTAGCAGCTAAACTATCATTACCATGTAACAAACACTAGCAGCTAAACTATCATTACCATGTAAAAACACTAGCAGCTATGCTATCGTTAGCATGTAACAAACACTAGCAGCTATGCTATCATTAGCATGTAAAAACCACTAGCAGCTAAACTATCATTAGCATGTAACAAACACTAGCAGCTAAACTATCATTACCATGTAACAAACACTAGCAGCTAAACTATCATTACCATGTAACAAACACTAGCAGCTATGCTATCATTCACCATGTAACAAAGGGGTTGTCCCACTAGCAGCTATGCTATCATTAGCATGTAACAATTGTGTTTGGGGGTCGGATCAGGGGGCGGAGGGACAGTGTCCCCTCGGGGAGGTGGGGGGCGGGGGCTTGGGTCCAGTCAAGCAGGATGATCAGAAGGTCATGCTAACCCTCCCCTGGGGTTCAGGAAGAAGAGAGGAACCCCCAAAGATGAAAGGGGAACAGGGGTTGTCCCACCTAGGGCCCTTTCTGTTGAGAGGACTGTGTCCCAAATGACACCCAATTCCCCAATTTGGGCCCTGGTCTAAAGTAGTGCACTACCATAGGGCCCTGGTCTAAAGTAGTGCACTACCACTACCATAGGGCTCTGGTCTAAGTAAACCATAATGCTAAAATATGCACTATATAGGGAATAGGGAGCCATTTGGGTCACTTCCACAATCCCCACCCCCTAACCAATACAGTAGACTGACAGGGGACACCTCGAACCATAACCCCTAACCTATACAGTAGACTGACAGGGGACACCTCTAACCATAACCCCTAACCTATACAGTAGACTGACAGGGACACCTCTAACCATAACCCCTAACCTATACAGTAGACTGACAGGGACACCTCTAACCATAACCCTAACCTATACAGTAGACTGACAGGGACACCTCTAACCATAACCTAACCTATACAGTAGACTGACAGGGACACCTCTAACCATAACCTCTAACCTATACAGTAGACTGACAGGGGACACCTCTAACCATAAGCCCTAACCTATACAGTAGACTGACAGGGACACCTCTAACCATAACCCCTAACCTATACAGTAGACTGACAGGGACACCTCTAACCATAACCCCTAACCTATACAGTAGACTGACAGGGACACCTCTAACCATAACCCCTAACCTATACAGTAGACTGACAGGGACACCTCTAACCATAACCCCTAACCTATACAGTAGACTGACAGGGACACCTCTAACCATAACCCTAACCTATACAGTAGACAGTAGACTGACAGGGACACCTCTAACCATAACCCCTAACCTATACAGTAGACTGACAGGGACACTAACCCCTAACCTATACAGTAGACTGACAGGGACACTAACCATAACCTCTAACTATACAGTAGACTCTAACCATAACCCCTAACCTATACAGTAGACTGACAGGGACACCTCTAACCATAACCCCTAACCTATACAGTAGACTGACAGGGACACCTCTAACACCAGTAGACTGACCATAACCCCCTAACCTATACAGTAGACTGACAGGGACACCTCTAACCATAACCCCTAACCTATACAGTAGACTGACAGGGACACCCCTAACCTATACAGTAGACTGACAGGGACACCTCTAACCATAACCCCTAACCTATACAGTAGACTGACAGGGACACCCCTAACCTATACAGTAGAGGGACACCTATCTAGAACCATAACCCCTAACCTATACAGTAGACTGACAGGGGACACCTCTAACCATAACCCCTAACCTATACAGTAGACTGACAGGGACACCTCTAACCATCTAACCTATACAGTAGACTAACCCCTAACCTATACAGTAGACTGACAGGGACACCTCTAACCATAACCCCTAACCTATACAGTAGACTGACAGGGACACCTCTAACCATAACCCTAACCTATACAGTAGACTGACAGGGACACCTCTAACCATAACCCCTAACCTATACAGTAGGCTGACAGGGACTGACAGGGACACCTCTAACCATAACCCCTAACCTATACAGTAGACTGACAGGGACACCTCTAACCATAACCCCTAACCTATACAGTAGACTGACAGGGACACCCCTAACCTATACAGTAGACTGACAGGGACTTAACCATAACCCTAACCTATACAGTAGACTGACAGGGACTAACCTAACCCTAACCATAACCCCTAACCTATACAGTAGACTGACAGGGACACCTCTAACCATAACCCAGTAGACTGACAGGGAACCTATACAGTAGACTGACAGGGACACCTCTAACCATAACCCCTAACCATACAGTAGACTAGGGACCCCTAACCTATACAGTAGACTGACAGGGGACACTAACCTCTAACCATAACCCTAACCTATACAGTAGACTGACAGGGACACCTCTAACCATAACCCCTAACCTATACAGTAGACTGACAGGGACACCTCTAACCATAACCCCTAACCTATACAGTAGACTGACAGGGACACCCCTAACCATAACCCCTAACCTATACAGTAGACTGACAGGGGGACAAGTCACATGACATCTAGATAAGGGACCCATTGGTTAGTTTGCATCCTGCCATAAAACACAAAGAAAAAAAGGAGCTCTGTCTCATTCTCCTTCACATGTAACAACTGATCTGAGAGCAGTTCTCCTTCACTGACCTGGGCTCCTTCACATGTAACAACTGATCTGAGAGCAGTTGAAGGACCATTCAGAGCTCTCATTCTCCTTCACTGACCTGGGCTCCTTCACATGTAACAACTGATCTGAGAGCAGTTGAAGGACCATAACCCCTCAGAGCTCGCTCTCAGAGCTCCTTCACTGACCTGGGCTCCTTCACATGTAACAACTGATCTGAGAGCAGTTGAAGGACCATTCAGAGCTCTCTCTCTCATTCTCCTTCACTGACCTGGGCTCCTTCACATGTAACAACTGATCTGAGAGCAGTTGAAGGACCATTCAGAGCTCGCTCTCATTCTCCTTCACTGACCTGGGCTCCTTCACATGTAACAACTGATCTGAGAGCAGTTGAAGGACCATTCAGAGCTCGCTCTCATTCTCCTTCACTGACCTGGGCTCCTTCACATGTAACAACTGATCTGAGAGCAGTTGAAGGACCATTCAGAGCTCGCTCTCATTCTCCTTCACTGACCTGGGCTCCTTCACATGTAACAACTGATCTGAGAGCAGTTGAAGGACCATTCAGAGCTCTCTCATTCTCCTTCACTGACCTGGGCTCCTTCACATGTAACAACTGATCTGAGAGCAGTTGAAGGACCATTCAGAGCTCGCTCTCATTCTCCTGCTCTCTCTCATTCTCCTCCTTCACTGACCTGGGCTCCTTCACATGTAACAACTGATCTGAGAGCAGTTGAAGGACCATTCAGAGCTCGCTCTCATTCTCCTTCACTGACCTGGGCTCCTTCACATGTAACAACTGATCTGAGAGCAGTTGAAGGACCATTCAGAGCTCGCTCTCATTCTCCTTCACTGACCTGGGCTCCTTCACATGTAACAACTGATCTGAGAGCAGTTGAAGGACCATTCAGAGCTCGCTCTCATTCTCCTTCACTGACCTGGGCTCCTTCACATGTAACAACTGATCTGAGAGCAGTTGAAGGACCATTCAGAGCTCGCTCTCATTCTCCTTCACTGACCTGGGCTCCTTCACATGTAACAACTGATCTGAGAGCAGTTGAAGGACCATTCAGAGCTCTCTCTCATTCTCCTTCACTGACCTGGGCTCCTTCACATGTAACAACTGATCTGAGAGCAGTTGAAGGACCATTCAGAGCTCTCTCTCATTCTCCTTCACTGACCTGGGCTCTCGCTTCACATGTAACAACTGATCTGAGAGCAGTTGAAGGACCATTCAGAGCTCGCTCTCATTCTCCTTCACTGACCTGGGCTCCTTCACATGTAACAACTGATCTGAGAGCAGTTGAAGGACCATTCAGAGCTCGCTCTCATTCTCCTTCACTGACCTGGGCTCCTTCACATGTAACAACTGATCTGAGAGCAGTTGAAGGACCATTCAGAGCATTCTCCTTCACTGACCTGGGCTCCTTCACATGTAACAACTGATCTGAGAGCAGTTGAAGGACCATTCAGAGCTCGCTCTCATTCTCCTTCACTGACCTGGGCTCCTTCACATGTAACAACTGATCTGAGAGCAGTTGAAGGACCATTCAGAGCTCGCTCTCATTCTCCTTCACTGACCTGGGCTCCTTCACATGTAACAACTGATCTGAGAGCAGTTGAAGGAGAGCTCTCTCTCATTCCTTCACTGACCTGGGCTCTGATCTGAGAGCAGTTGAAGGACCATTCTCCTTCACTGACCTGGGCTCCTTCACATGTAACAACTGATCTGAGAGCAGTTGAAGGACCATTCAGAGCTCCTCTCTCTCATTCTCCTTCACTGACCTGGGCTCCTTCACATGTAACAACTGATCTGAGAGCAGTTGAAGGACCATTCAGAGCTCTCTCTCATTCTCCTTCACTGACCTGGGCTCCTTCACATGTAACAACTGATCTGAGAGCAGTTGAAGGACCATTCAGAGCTCGCTCTCATTCTCCTTCACTGACCTGGGCTCCTTCACATGTAACAACTGATCTGAGAGCAGTTGAAGGACCATTCAGAGCTCGCTCTCATTCTCCTTCACTGACCTGGGCACCTAGTCTGATATCACATGTAACAACTGATCTGAGAGCAGTTGAAGGACCATTCAGAGCTCTCTCTCATTCTCTCTTGGGACACCTCCTTCTAACAACTGATCCTGTGGGACACCAGTGATATCTCTGCTGAGGACACCTAGTCTGATATCTCTGCTGAGGACACAATAATAACCCCGTCCTGTGGGACACCTAGTCTGATATCTCTGCTGAGGACACAATCAAGCTCCTGTGGGACACCTAGTCTGATATCTTGCTGAGGACACACAACCGCGCCCTGTGGGACACCTAGTCTGATATCTCTGCTGAGGACACCAACCGTCCTGTGGGACACCTAGTCTGATATCTCTGCTGAGGACACAATAACCCCGTCCTGTGGGACACCTAGTCTGATATCTCTGCTGAGGACACATAACCCCGTCCTGTGGGACACCCCGTCCTGCTGGGACACCTAGTCTGATATCTCTGCTGAGGACACAATAACCGCGTCCTGTGGGACACCTAGTCTGATATCTCTGCTGAGGACACATAACCGCGTCCTGTGGGACACCTAGTCTGATATCTCTGCTGAGGACACAATAACCCCGTCCTGTGGGACACCTAGTCTGATATCTCTGCTGAGGACAGTCATATCTAACCCCGTCCTGTGGGACACCTAGTCTGTGGGACATATCTGATATCTGCTGAGGACACAATAACCCCGTCCTGTGGGACACCTAGTCTGATATCTCTGCTGAGGACAATAAAACAACCAAATCAATCCTGTTTCCCCTGAGGAAAAGCTGCATAGTTCCAAGTCACTCAGTGTTAATTGCTTTTTGCTGACACACAACACACACACACACACACCAGGTTCCCCAGCGTGTGAGTGTTGAAGAAAGCAATCAACACTTCATCATATGTGTTGTTAAAGAACCCCATTTTTAAAGCAGTAGTCTGATATCTCCTACAACCTGTTAGCCCTGAGGCTAATAGTAGTAATGCTATCCTATATAAAGCAGTAGTCCTCCTACAACCTGTTAGCCCTGAGGCTAATAGTAGTAATGCTATCCTATATAAAGCAGTAGTCCCCTCCTACAACCTGTTAGCCCTGAGGCTAATAGTAGTAATGCTATCTATATAAAGCAGTAGTCCCCTCCTACAACCTGTTAGCCCTGAGGCTAATAGTAGTAATGCTATCTGCTATATAAAGCAGTAGTCCCCTCCTACAACATGTTAGACCCTGAGGCTAATAGTAGTAATGCTATCCTATATAAAGCAGTAGTCCTCCTACAACCTGTTAGCCCTGAGGCTAATAGTAGTAGTGCTATCCTATATAAAGCAGTAGTCCCCTCCTACAACCTGTTAGCCCTGAGGCTAATAGTAGTAGTGCTATCCTATATAAAGCAGTAGTCCCCTCCTACAACCTGTTAGCCCCTGAGGCTAATAGTAGTAATGCTATCTATATAAAGCAGTAGTCCCCCTACAACCTGTTAGCCCGAGGCTAGGCTAATAGTAGTAATGCTATCCTATATAAAGCAGTAGTCCCCTCCTACAACCTGTTAGCCCTGAGGCTAATAGTAGTAATGCTATCCTATATAAAGCAGTAGTCCTCCTACAACCTGTTAGCCCTGAGGCTAATAGTAGTAATGCTATCCTATATAAAGCAGTAGTCCCCTCCTACAACCTGTTAGCCCTGAGGCTAATAGTAGTAATGCTATCCTATATAAAGCAGTAGTCCTCCTACAACCTGTTAGCCCTGAGGCTAATAGTAGTAATGCTATCCTATATAAAGCAGTAGTCCCCTACAACCTGTTAGCCCTGAGGCTAATAGTAGTAATGCTATCCTATATAAAGCAGTAGTCCTCCTACAACCTGTTAGCCCTGAGGCTAGGCTAATAGTAGTACAAATGCTATGCCTATATAAAGCAGTAGTCCCCTCCTACAACCTGTTAGCCCTGAGGCTAATAGTAATGCTATCTAGTAATGCTCCTCCTATATAAAGCAGTAGTGCCCTCCTACAACCTGTTAGCCCTGAGGCTAATAGTAGTAATGCTATCCTATATAAAGCAGTAGTCCCCTCCTACAACCTGTTAGCCCTGAGGCTAATAGTAGTAATGCTATCCTATATAAAGCAGTAGTCCCCTCCTACAACCTGTTAGCCCTGAGGCTAATAGTAGTAATGCTATCCTATATAAAGCAGTAGTCCCCTCCTACAACCTGTTAGCCCTGAGGCTAATAGTAGTAATGCTATCCTATATAAAGCAGTAGTCCCCTCCTACAACCTGTTAGCCCTGAGGCTAATAGTAGTAATGCTATCTATATAAAGCAGTAGTCCCCTCCACAACCTGTTAGCCCTGAGGCTAATAGTAGTAATGCTATCCTATATAAAGCAGTAGTCCCCTCCTACAACCTGTTAGCCCTGAGGCTAATAGTAGTAATGCTATCCTATATAAAGCAGTAGTCCTCCTACAACCTGTTAGCCCTGAGGCTAATAGTAGTAATGCTATCCTATATAAAGCAGTAGTCCTCCTACAACCTGTTAGCCCTGAGGCTAATAGTAGTAATGCTATCCTATATAAAGCAGTAGTCCCCTCCTACAACCTGTTAGCCCTGAGGCTAATAGTAGTAATGCTATCCTATATAAAGCAGTAGTCCTCCTACAACCTGTTAGCCCTGAGGCTAATAGTAGTAATGCTATCCTATATAAAGCAGTAGTCCCCTCCTACAACCTGTTAGCCCTGAGGCTAATAGTAGTAATGCTATCCTATATAAAGCAGTAGTCCCCTCCTACAACCTGTTAGCCCTGAGGCTAATAGTAGTAATGCTATCTATATAAAGCAGTAGTCCCCTCCTACAACCTGTTAGCCCTGAGGCTAATAGTAGTAATGCTATCCTATATAAAGCAGTAGTCCCTCCTACAACCTGTTAGCCCTGAGGCTAATAGTAGTAATGCTATCCTATATAAAGCAGTAGTCCCTCCTACAACCTGTTAGCCCTGAGGCTAATAGTAGTAATGCTATCCTATATAAAGCAGTAGTCCCCTCCTACAACCTGTTAGCCCTGAGGCTAATAGTAGTAATGCTATCCTATATAAAGCAGTAGTCCCCTCCTACAACCTGTTAGCCCTGAGGCTAAGTAGTAATGCTATCCTATATAAAGCAGTAGTCCCCTCCTACAACCTGTTAGCCCTGAGGCTAATAGTAGTAATGCTATCCTATATAAAGCAGTAGTCCCCTCCTACAACCTGTTAGCCCTGAGGCTAATAGTAGTAATGCTATCTATATAAAGCAGTAGTCCCCTCCTACAACCTGTTAGCCCTGAGGCTAATAGTAGTAATGCTATCCTATATAAAGCAGTAGTCCCCTCCTACAACCTGTTAGCCCTGAGGCTAATAGTAGTAGTGCTATCCTATATAAAGCAGTAGTCCCCTCCTACAACCTGTTAGCCCTGAGGCTAATAGTAGTAATGCTATCCTATATAAAGCAGTAGTCCCCTCCTACAACCTGTTAGCCCTGAGGCTAATAGTAGTAATGCTATCCTATATAAAGCAGTAGTCCCCTCCTACAACCTGTTAGCCCTGAGGCTAATAGTAGTAATGCTATCCTATATAAAGCAGTAGTCCTCCTACAACCTGTTAGCCCTGAGGCTAATAGTAGTAATGCTATCCTATATAAAGCAGTAGTCCCCTCCTACAACCTGTTAGCCCTGAGGCTAGGCTAATAGTAGTAATGCTATCCTATATAAAGCAGTAGTCCTCCTACAACCTGTTAGCCCTGAGGCTAATAGTAGTAATGCTATCCTATATAAAGCAGTAGTCCCCTCCTACAACCTGTTAGCCCTGAGGCTAATAGTAGTAATGCTATATAAAGCAGTATCCTATAGCCTGAGGCTAATAGTAGTAAGCAGTAGTCCTCCTACAACCTGTTAGCCCTGAGGCTAATAGTAGTAATGCTATCCTATATAAAGCAGTAGTCCTCCTACAACCTGTTAGCCCTGAGGCTAATAGTAGTAATGCTATCCTATATAAAGCAGTAGTCCCCTCCTACAACCTGTTAGCCCTGAGGCTAATAGTAGGCTATCCCTTAAAGCAGTAGTCCCCTCCTACAACCTGTTAGCCCTGAGGCTAAAGTGCTATGCTATCCTATATAAAGGTAGACTCACCTTAGCCCTGAGGCTATTCAGTAAAAATGCTAAATGTGCAGTACACCCCCAATGAGGCTAATAGTAGATCTATCTATATAAAGCAGTAGTCCCCTCCTCCTGTTAGCCCTGAGGCTAATAGTAGTAATGCTACCTATATAAAGCAGTAGTCCCCTCCTACACCTGTTAGCCCTGAGGCTAATAGTAGTAATGCTAGGGGGGGGGAGGAAGCAGTAGTCCTCCTACAACCTGAGCCCTGAGGCTAATAGTAGTAATGCTATCTATATAAAGCAGTGGTCCCTCCTACAACCTGTTAGCCCTGAGGCTAATAGTAGTAATGCTATCCTATATAAAGGAGAGTCCCCTCCTACAACCTGTTAGCCCTGAGAGGCTAATAGTAGTAGTGCTATCCTATATAAAGCAGTAGTCCTCCTACAACCTGTTAGCCCTGAGGCTAAAGTAGGGCTATCCTATATAAAGAGGGTACCCTCCTACAACCTGTTAGTCCTGAGGCTAATAGTAGTAAGTACCCTCCTACAACCTGTTATCCTATATAAAGGAGAGTCCCCTCCTACAACATGTTAGCCCAGGGGAGGGTAGTAATGCTATCCTATATAAAGCAGTAGTCCTCCTACAACCTGTTAGCCCTGAGGCTAATAGTAGTAATGCTATCTATATAAAGCAGTGGTCCCCTCCTGCAACCTGTTAGCCCTGAGGCTAGGCTAATAGTAGTAATGCTATCTATATAAAGCAGTAGTCCCCTCCTGCAACCTGAGGGGAGGCTAAGAGTAGTAGTGCTATCCTATATAAAGCTGTAGTCCCCTCCTACAACCTGTTAGCCCTGAGGCTAATAGTAGTAATGCTATCTAGGGAGCAGTAGTACCCTCCTACAACCTGTTAGCCCCGAGGGAGGCTAATAGTAATAATGCTATCCTATATAAATCAGTAGTCCTCCTACAACCTGTTAGCCCTGAGGCTAATAGTAGTAATGCTATCCTATATAAAGCAGTAGTCCCTCCTACAACATGTTAGCCCTGAGGCTAATAGTAGTAATGCTATCCTATATAAAGCAGTAGTCCCCTCCTACAACCTGTTAGCCCTGAGGCTAGGCTAATAGTAGTAATGCTATCCTATATAAAGCAGTAGTCCCCTCCTACAACATGTTAGCCCTGAGGCTAATAGTAGTAATGCTATCCTATATAAAGCAGTAGTCCCCTCCTACAACCTGGGGACTTCTGCCCTGAGGCTAATAGTAGTAATGCTATCCTATATAAAGCAGTGGTCCCCTCCTACAACCTGTTAGCCCTGAGGCTAGGCTAATAGTAGTAATGCTATCCTATATAAAGCAGTAGTCCCCTCCTACAACCTGTTAGCCCTGAGGCTAATAGTAGTAATGCTATCCTATATAAAGCTGTAGTCCCCTCCTACAACCTGTTAGCCCGAGGAGGCTAATAGTAGTAATGCTATCCTATATAAATCAGTAGTCCTCCTACAACCTGTTAGGGAGGAGGCTAATAGTAGTAATGCTATCCTATATAAATCAGTAGTCCTCCTACAACCTGTTAGCCCTGAGGCTAATAGTAGTAATGCTATCCTATATAAAGCAGTAGTCCCCTCCTACAACATGTTAGCCCTGAGGCTAATAGTAGTAATGCTATCCTATATAAAGCAGTCGTCCTCCTACAACCTGTTAGCCGAGGCTAGGCTAATAGTAGTAATGCTATCCTATATAAATCAGTAGTCCCCTCCTACAACATGTTAGCCCTGAGGCTAATAGTAGTAATGCTATCCTATATAAAGCAGTAGTCCCTCCTACAACCTGTTAGCCCTGAGGCTAATAGTAGTAATGCTATCCTATATAAAGCAGTAGTCCTCCTCCTACAACATGTTAGCCCCTGAGGCTAATAGTAGTAATGCTATCCTATATAAAGCAGTAGTCCCCTCCTACAACATGTTAGCCCTGAGGCTAATAGAGTAATGCTATCCTATATAAAGCAGTAGGGGACAACCTGTTAGCCCTGAGGATAGTAGTAATGCTATCCTATATAAAGCAGTAGGGGACAACCTGTTAGCCCTGAGGCTAATAGTAGTAATGCTATCCTATATAAAGCAGTAGTCCCCCTCCTACAACCTGTTAGCCCTGAGGCTAATAGTAGTAATGCTATCCTATATAAAGCAGTAGTCCCCTCCTACAACCTGTTAGCCCTGAGGCTAATAGTAGTAATGCTATCCTATATAAAGCAGTAGTCCCCTCCTACAACCTGTTAGCCCTGAGGCTAATAGTAGTAATGCTAATATAAAGCAGTAGTCCCCTCCCTACAACATGTTAGCCTGAGGGAGATAGAGTACTTAGGATAGGAATACAAGTGGTTTTCCAGGGAGAGTGCTAATCCATTGGTAGAGAGGACTGCTATTCAGTAAAAGGGAAATGTGCAGCACACCCCCAATAGCTAACAGAGATCCCTCAAACAAACACCCCTCCTCTCCTCAGACCGGGAATTCAGGGGGAGGGAACTAACAGGGGAAGAGGGGGTTACACAGGGCTGGAAGTAGGAGTCCCTCCCTCTCTTCCCCTCTCCTCTCCTCCTCTCCCTCCCTCTCTTCCCCTCTCATTCCTCCCCCTCTTCCCCTCTCCTTCCTCCCCCTCTTCCCCTAGGCTCCCTGAGCCCTCTTCCCCTCTTATATTATTCCTCTCCCTCCCCCTCTTCCCTCTCCTTCCCCCTCCTCTCCCTCCCTCTCTTCCCCTCTCCTCTCCCTCCCCCTCTTCCCCTCTCCTCTCCCTCCCCCTCTTCCCTCTTCTCCCTCCCCCTCTTCCCCTCTCCTCTCCCTCCCCCTCTTCCCCTCTCCTCTCCTCCCCCTCTTCCCCTCTCCTAGAAAACCCCCTCTTCCCTCACTCTCCCCTCCTCTCCCTCCCCTCTCTTGAGTTCCTCTCCCTCCCCCTCTTCCCCTCTCCTCTCCCTCCCCCTCTTCCCTCTCCTCTCCCGGCCCCCCTCTTCCCCTCTCCTCTCCCTCCCCCTCCCCCCTCTCCTCTCCCACCCCCTCTTCCCAGAGCCTCTCCCACCCCCCTCTTCCCCCTCCCTCTCCCTCTCTTCCCCCTCTCCCTCTCCCTCCCCCTCTTCCCCTCTCCCTCTCCCGGCAGAGCCAACCCCAAGCCCCTCTCCTCTCCCCCTCTCTCTAACAGCACTGTGTAACACTTGGAAGAGTTCTCAACAGGGTGAGGAGGAGGGAGTGTTGTTCGGATCAGAGCTATTGGGGGTGTGCTGCACATTTCCCCTTTTACTGAATAGCAGAGCTGGAACAATGGATTAGCACTTGGAAAACCACTTGAGCTATCCTAAGTACCTCTATAAGCTAGCCTCAGGCTAACATATTTGTAAGGAGGGGACAAGTATGAGATAGCATTACTACTAACTCAGGGCTAACATGTTGTAGGAGGGGACTACTGATTATAAGGATAGCATTACATACTATTAGCCTAGCCCCTAACAAGGGAGGGGACGACTGCTTTATATAGGATAGCATTACTACTATTAGCCCAGGGCTAACATGTTGTAGGAGGGGACTACTGCTTTATATAGGATAGCATTACTACTATTAGCCTCAGGGCTAACAGGTTGTAGGAGGGGACCACTCATTTTATAGGATTCATTACTACTATTAGCCTAGCCTGGGGGAAACAGGTAGAGGAGGGTACTACTGCTTTATATAGGATAGCATTACTCTAGCCTCAGGGGAAACAGGTTGTAGGAGGGGACTACAGCTTTTATATAGGATAGCACTCCTAGAGGGCTCAGGTAAGAGAGGGGACTCCTTTATATAGGATAGCAACCTATTCCTAGCCTCAGGGAAGAACAGGTTGTAGGGAGGGGACCACTGCTTTATATAGGATAGCATTACTACTATTAGCCTCAGGGCTAACATGTTGTAGGAGGGGACTACTGCTTTATCAGGTCATTACCTATTAGCCTCAGGGTAACATGTTGTAAGGAGGGGACCTGAGGTTTATATAGGATAGCATTACTACTATTAGCCTGCCTCTTATATTAACAGGTTGTAGGAGAAGGAACTCTTTTATATAGGATAGCATTACTACTATTAGCCTCAAGGTAACTACAGTCTGTCCTACCTCAGTCTGTCCTAGCCTCAGTCTGTCCTGATTTATCAGGTAGCATTACTCTGTAGCCTCGCAGGCTGGGTAGTCTCCTTTATATAGGATGTCCTACCTCAGCTCAGGTTGGCAGAGGACTACCTCAGGCAGAGATAGCACTACCTATTGGCCTCAGTCTGCAGGAGGAGGACTACTCAGTCTGTTTATATGGGTAGCATTACTACTATTAGCCTGGCCTCAGGGTTGGGTAGTCTCTGGATAGCATTACTACTATTAGCCTCAGTCTGCTAACAGGTTGACAAGGAGGAGGTACTGCTTTCCTTGGTAGCATTACTACACACAGCCTAGTCCTTACCTAACATGTTGTAAGGAGGACTACTGCTAAAAACCATATGGATAGCATTACTACCGGTCCAGCCTCAGGACTAACAGGTTGTAGGAGAGGTACTCTGCTGCATATAGGTCCTGAGTCATTACAACTATTAGCCTCAGGGCTCCGGTTGTCCTACCGCAGTCTGATAGCACTACTACTAGCCTCTGTAACAGGTTGTAGGAGGGTGTCCTCTCAACACACCCCAAGTCACACCCCCCGGCAGTCTGTCCTACCTCAGTCTGTCCTGTGTGCCAACACACCCCGGCAGTCCTACAAGTAGAGACAAAGAAGTGTCCTACCGTTCTCTCCATTAGAAGAGGTTACTACACACACCCCACAACAAGTCAACTTGGAATCCAAACCTTTCAGGCAGCATCCTAAAAAACCACAACACAGTCAAACTAGCCGGTCCAGTCATTTTCGTTCCTAGGTTTAGGGTAGTGGGGTATAGAGAGTTGGCTCTGTCGTCCTACATTACTGTGTCCTGAGTCAGGTGGTCCAACCACACCTCTTCCTAGACCCCTCTTCTCGCTCCTTCTCTTTCCCATGTGTGTTGGGTAGTCTCAGTCTGTCCTGTGTGTTGGGTAGTCTCCGGTGTCCTACCTCAGTCTGTTCTGTGTGTTGGGTAGTCTCCTCAGTCTGTCCTACCTCAGTCTGTTCTGTGTGTTGGGTAGTCTCCTCAGGTGTCCTACCTCAGTCTGTCCTCAGTGTGTTACCTCAGTCTCCTGTGTCTGGGTGGTCTCCGGTGTCCTACCTCAGTCTGTCAGTCTGTGTGTTGGGTAGTCTCTGGTGTCCTACCTCAGTCTGTCCTACCTCAGTCTGTCCTACCTCAGTCTGTCCTGTGTGTCTGGGTAGTCTCCGGTGTCCTACCTCAGTCTGTCCTACCTCAGTCTGTCCTACCTCAGTCTGTCCTACCTCAGTCTGTCCTACCTCAGTCTGTCCTGTGTGTTGGGTAGTCTCCCAGGTGTCCTCCCTCAGTCTGCCCCTCCTCAGTCTGTCCTACCTCAGTCTGTCCCCTGTGTTCAGTCTCCTTTCAGTCTGTCCTACCTCAGTCTGTCCTCCCTCAGTCTGTCCTGTGTCAGTGGGTTCCTGTGTGTGTGTGTTGTAGTGTGTATAGTCTCCGGTGTCCTACCTCAGTCTGTCCTGTGTCGGTGGGTTCCTGTGTGTGTGTGTGTTGTAGTGTGTATAGTCTCCGGTGTCCTACCTCAGTCTGTCCCGTGTCGGTGGGTTCCTGTGTGGAGCAGGCAGCTGCAGCAGTCATTCTAACAGTCCTGATGGCCGTGCCGGGAAGCTAACTAACCACCAACCTCTCACTGACGCTAGCAGCCTGTCCTGACGCCAACCTCTCACTGAGATCCTGAGAGACACACTGAGCCCCTGTTGCCCAGGCAGACTCTGCCCTGCCTCCCTGTCCCGTCCCCAAACCTCCTCCCCCTCCCCTAACTCCTATTCACAGGCAAATGGTAGGCTAAATACCAGATGGGCTTGTCCCAGCAACTGCAGGACAGGCAGAGAGGGGGAGGAGGGGTAAGAGGGAGGAGGGAGGGAGGACTCTGTCGCTGCCACTACAAAGCCACTTCAGCGAAAGCAAGGAAAGAGAGGGAAGAAGGCATGGGAGGGGAGGGAGGGGGAGAGAGGCATGGAGGGAGGGAGGGAGAGGAGAGAGGCATGGAGGGAGGGAGGGAAGAAGGCATAGAAGGAGGGAGGGAGGGAGAGAGGCATGGAGGGAGGGAGGGAAGAGAGGCATGGAGGGAGGGAGGGAGAGGAGGGAGGGAGAGCAGGCATGGAGGGAGGGAGGCATGGAGGGAGGGAGGGAGGGAGGGAGGGAGGGAGAGAGGCATGGAGGGGGAGGGAGGGAGGCATGGAGGGAGGGAGGGAGGGAGGGAGAGAGGCATGGAGGGAGGGAGGGAGGGAGGAGGCATGGAGGGAGGGAGGGAGAGGAGAGAGGCATGGAGGGAGGGAGGGAGGGAGGGAGGGATGGAGGAGGGAGGGAGGGAGGGGGAGGGAGAGAGGCATGGAGGGAGGGAGGGAGAGAGGCATGGAGGGGAGGCATGGAGGGAGGGAGGGAGGGAGGGAGGGAGAGGAGAAAGGAGGGAGGAAAGGAAGGGAGAAAGGGGGAGGGGAGAAAGGGAGGGAGAAAGGGAGGAGAGAAAGGGAGGGAGGGAGGGAGAGAGGCAGGGAGGGAGGGAGGGAGTGAGGCATGGAGGGGGAGAAAGGGAGAAAGGGAGGGAGGGAGGGAGGGAGGAGGCATGGAGGAAGGGAGGAGGCATGGAGGAGGGAGGGAGAGAGGGAGGAGAAAGGGAGGGAGGGAGGAGGGAGGGAGGAGAAAGGGAGGGAGGGAGGGAGAGAGGCATGGAGGGAGGGAGAAAGGGAGAGGGGGAGGGAGGGAGAAAAGGAGGGAGGGAGAAAGGGGAAAGGAGGGAGGGAGAAAGGGATGGGGAGGGAGAATGGGGGAGGGAGAGAGGGGGAGGCATGGAGGAGGGAGAAAGGGAGGAGGGAGGTCAAACTTGGCACTGTACTGCTACCTGGACTGTGCGAACAGCGAACACCCCTTCCCACAACACACACTCTCACGTGTACACACACACACACACTCTCACATGTACACACACACACATCCTGTCAGACAGAGCAGGCTTCGTTTGATAGATGAGTAGAGCTGGTGCCTGTGGCCTCTACTATTGTGTCTTATTGTACACACTGGATATACACTATGAGGTTGACAAATGACTGTGGAGAGAGACGCGACCAATCAAAGGCCAGAGGCAGGCTAGCTCCTGGGGGACCTGGGAAAGCTGCATGTCTCATACCTTGTCTCTCCATAAACGGGTCTCTGTCCAACAGACAACACGTCCCTCCCATTCTGGGCTGTGTGTTCGAACAAAGAGGAGCACGTATTGACATTGGAAGGTGCCGAGAGAAGAGTTGATCCTATAGAATATAACTGATTTATAGGAGCCCTGTGGTTGATCCTATAGAATATAACTGATTTATAGGAGCTCTGTGGTTGATCCTATAGAATATAACTGATTTATAGGAGCTCTGTGGTTGATCCTATAGAATATAACTGATTTATAGGAGCTCTGTGGTTGATCCTATAGAATATAACTGATTTATAGGAGCTCTGTAGTTGATCCTATAGAATATAACTGATTTATAGGAGCTCTGTGGTTGATCCTATATAATATAACTGATTTATAGGAGCTCTGTGGTTGATCTATAGAATATCCAGAAGGATCCTATAGAATATAACTGATTTATAGGAGCTCTGTAGTTGATCCTATAGAATATAACTGATTTATAGGAGCTGTGTGGTTGATCCTATCCTAGAATATAACTGACTTAAACTTAAAGGAGGAGCTCTGTGGTTGATCCTATAGAATATAACTGATTTATAGGAGCTCTGTGGTTGATCCCTATAGAATATAACTGATTTATAGGAGCTCTGTGGTTGATCCTGAAGAATATAGAATATCAATCCTATAGAATATAACTGACTTATAGGAGCTCTGTGGTTGATCCTATGACTGGGTCTCTTCAGGACTGTTGACAGAGAGGCTGCAAGGGGCTTTGACATGCTAATTTACTCCTTTGATTGGTTAAGAAGCAGGAAGTGTGTGTCGGTCGTGGGGTCTCGGTGAGGCTGGGTTCTCTCTTGCAGGATATCAATATCCTTCCGATCAATAACCTGATCAATAAGTGCCGCTCACAGCCTGTTACACCACACTGCGTGACCAAACCACAGAGGGATCAATACTCCTTCTGTCAGGTAAAATACACAACAATACATCCCATCTGGCTACTGGGACAGTTTACATCCCTCTAGTTACTGGTAATACATCCCCAACTTAATTACTGGGGCAGTAACACATCCCCATCTAGCTAGGGCAGTAATACATCCCCATCTAGCTACTGGGGCAGTAATACATCCCATCTGGCTACTGGGATAGTAATACATCCCATCTAGGTGCACTGGGGCAGTAATACATCCCCATCTAATTACTGGGGCAGTAACACATCCCCATCTAGCTACTGGGGCAGTAATACATCCCCATCTAATTACTGGGGCAGTAACACATCCCCATCTAGCTACTGGGGCAGTAATACATCCCCATCTAGCTACTGGGGCAGTAATACATCCCAGTCTAGCCTAGCTACTGGGGCAGTAATACATCCCCATCTAGCTACTGGGGCATTAATACACATCCCCATTTAGTTACTGGGGAAGTAATACATCCCATCTGGCTACTGGGGCAGTAATACATCCCAGTCTAGCTACTGGGGCAGTAATACATCCCATCTGGCTACTGGGGCAGTAATACCTCCCCATCTAGCTACTGGGCAGTAATACATCCCATCTAGCTACTGGGGCAGTAATACATCCCCAACTAATTACTGGGGCAGTAACACATCCCCATCTAGCTATTGGGGCAGTAATACATCCCCATCAGCTACTGGGGTAGTAATACATCCCCATCTGGCTACTGGGACAGTAATACATCCCCATCTAGTTACTGGGGCAGTAATACATCCCCATCTAATTACTGGGGCAGTAACACATCCCCATCTAGCTACTGGGGCAGTAATACATCCCCATCTAATTACTGGGGCAGTAACACATCCCCATCTAGCTACTGGGGCAGTAATACATCCCCATCTAGCTACTGGGGCAGTAATACATCCCCATCTAGTTACTGGGGCAGTAATACATCCCATCTGGCTACTGGGGCAGTAATACATCCCAGTCTAGCTACATACATCCCATCTGGCTACTGGGGCAGTAATACATCCCATCTGGCTACTGGGGCAGTAATACCTCCCCATCTAGCTACTGGGGCAGTACATCCCCATCTAGCTACTGGGGGCAGTAATACATCCCCAACTAATTACTGGGGCAGTAACACATCCCCATCTAGCTACTGGGGCAGTAATACATCCCCATCTAGCTACTGGGGCAGTAATACATCCCCATCTAGCTACTGGGGCAGTAATACATCCCATCTGGCTACTGGGACAGTAATACATCCCATCTAGTTACTGGGGTAGTAATACATCCCCATCTAATTACTGGGGCAGTAACACATCCCCATCTAGCTACTGGGGCAGTAATACATCCCCATCTAATTACTGGGGCAGTAACACATCCCCATCTAGCTACTGGGGCAGTAATACATCCCCATCTAGCTACTGGGGCAGTAATACATCCCAGTCAGCTACTAGTAATACATCCCCATCTAGCTACTGGGGCAGTAATACATCCCCATCTAGTTACTGGGGCAGTAATACATCCCAGTCTAGCTACTGGGGCAGTAATACATCCCATCTGGCTACTGGGGCAGTAATACATCCCATCTGGCTACTGGGGCAGTAATACCTCCCCATCTAGCTACTGGGGCAGTAATACATCCCATCTAGCTACTGGGGCAGTAATACATCCCCCATCTAGTTACTGGGGCAGTAATCCGTACCCATCTAGTTACCGGGCAGTAATACGCACCCATCTAGCTACCGGGGCAGTAATACATCCCATCTGGCTACTGGGGCAGTAATACATCCCCATCTAGCTACTGGGGCAGTAATACATCCCATCTAGCTACTGGGGCAGTAATACATCCCCATCTCTAGCTACTGGGGCAGTAATACATCCCCATCTAGCTACTGGGGCAGTAATACATCCCATCTAGCTACCGGGGCAATAATACATCCCCATCTAGTTACTGGGGCAGTAATATTGGACAAAACATTTGGACCACTATACTATGGCTCTGATCCAATGTCCATACCTGTACCCTGCTTAAAATGAAGCTATGTGCACTAGTTAGAATTAAGGTATGCATTGGGCATGCATTCTAAGTGGAATATTAGTTTGGATATTGGAAGGTAGATTAGGACTGTGTTAGGAAGGTAGATTAGGAAGGTAGATTAGGACTGTGTTAGGAAGGTAGATTAGGACTGTGTTAGGAAGGTAGATTAGGACTGTGTTAGGAAGGTAGATTAGGAAGGTAGATTATGACTGTGTTAGGAAGGTAGATTAGGACTGTGCTAGGAAGATAGATTAGGAAGGTAGATTAGGACTGTGTTAGGAAGGTAGATTAGGACTGTGCTAGGAAGGTAGATTAGGAAGGTAGATTAGGACTGTGTTAGGAAGGTAGATTAGGACTGTGTTAGGAAGGTAGATTAGGAAGGTAGATTAGGAAGGTAGATTAGGACTGTGTTAGGAAGGTAGATTAGGACTGTGTTAGGAAGGTAGATTAGGAAGGTAGATTAGGACTGTGTTAGGAAGGTAGATTAGGACTGTGCTAGGAAGATAGATTAGGAAGGTAGATTATGACTGTGTTAGGAAGGTAGATTAGGACTGTGCTAGGAAGGTAGATTAGGAAGGTAGATTATGACTGTTAGGAAGGTAGAGGACTGTGCTAGGAAGGTAGATTAGGACTGTGTTAGGAAGGTAGATTAGGACTGTGTGTTAGGAAGGTAGATTAGGAAGGTAGATTAGGACTGTGTTAGGAAGGTAGATTAGGACTGTGTTAGGAAGGTAGATTAGGAAGGTAGATTAGGACTGTGTTAGGAAGGTAGATTAGGACTGTGTTAGGAAGGTGTTAGGAAGGTAGATTAGGACTGTGTTAGGAAGGTAGATTAGGACTGTGTTAGGAAGGTAGATTAGGAAGGTAGATTAGGACTGTGTTAGGAAGGTAGATTAGGACTGTGTTAGGAAGGTAGTGTTAGCGGCAGGCCTTGTCTCCAGGGTGGTAGCTCTAGCTAGCTGGTTACATTGTAAGCGTTGGGTGTTAGCAGCAGGCCTTGTCTCCAGGGTGGTAGCTCTAGCTAGCTGCTAGCTGGTTACATTGTAAGCGTTGGGTGTTAGCAGCAGGCCTTGTCTCCAGGGCGGTAGCACTAGCTAGCTGGTTACATTGTAAGCGTTGGGTGTTAGCGGCAGGCCTTGTCTCCAGGGCGGTAGCTCTAGCTGGCTGCTAGCTGGTTACATTGTAAGCGTTGGGTGTTAGCGGAAGCCTTGCAGGGTGGTAGCTCTGTAGCTCATTATGGCAGGGCAGGCCTTGTCTCCAGGGCGGTAGCACTAGCTAGCTGCTAGCTGGTTACATTGTAAGCGTTGGGTGTTAGCGGCAGGCCTTGTCTCCAGGGCGGTAGCACTAGCTAGCTGCTAGCTGGTTACATTGTAGCGTTGGGTGTTAGTGGCAGGCCTTGTCTCCAGGGTGGTAGCACTAGCTAGCTGGTTACATTCTGATTACGTTCTGTTCTCACGACTGATCGTTCTGATATCTCTACAGTGGACTCACGACTGATCGTTCTGATATCTCTACAGTGGACTCACGACTGATCTTTCTGATATCTCTACAGTGGACTCATGACTGATCGTTCTGATATCTCTACAGTGGACGGACTCGACTGCGTTCTGATATCTCTACAGTGGACTCACGACTGATCGTTCTGATATCTCTGCAGTGGACTCAGACTGATCGTTCTGATATCTCTACAGTGGACTCACGACTGATCGTTCTGATATCTCTACAGTGGAGTCACGACTGATCGTTCTGATATCTCTACAGTGGACTCACGACTGATCATATCCCTATCACGACTGATCGTTCTGATATCTCTACAGTGGAATCACGACTGATCGTTCTGATATCTCTACAGTGGACTCACGACTGATCGTTCTGATATCTCTACAGTGGACTCACGACTGATCGTTCTGATATCTCTGCAGTGGACTCACGACTGATCGTTCTGATATCTCTACAGTGGAGTCACGACTGATCGTTCTGATATCTCTACAGTGGAGTCACGACTGATCGTTCTGATATCTCTACAGTGGACTCACGACTGATCGTTCTGATATCTCTACAGTGGACTCACGACTGATCGTTCTGATATCTCTACAGTGGACTCACGACTGATCGTTCTTATCTCTACAGTGGACTCGTGACTGATCGTTCTGATATCTCTCAGTGGAATCACGACTGATCGTTCTGATATCTCTACAGTGGACTCACGACTGATCATATCCCTATCACGACTGATCGTTCTGATATCTCCAGTGGACTCCCGACTGATCGTTCTGATATCTCTACAGTGGACTCACGACTGATCGTTCTGATATCTCTACAGTGGAGTCACGACTGATCGTTCTGATATCTCTACAGTGGACTCCCGCGACTGATCGTTCTGATATCTCTACAGTGGACTCGACTGATCGTTCTGATATCTCTACAGTGGACTCGTGACTGATCGTTCTGATATCTCTACAGTGGACTCACTATCGTTCTGATATCTCTACAGTGGACTCGTGACTGATCGTTCTGATATCTCTACAGTGGACTCAGACTGATCGTTCTGATATCTCTACAGTGGACTCATGACTGATCGTTCTGATATCTCTACAGTGGACTCGTGACTGATCGTTCTGATATCTCTACAGTGGACGACTGATCGTTCTGATATCTCTACAGTGGACTCACGACTGATCGTTCTGATATCTCTGCAGTGGACCACGACTGATCGTTCTGATATCTCTACAGTGGAGTCACGACTGATCGTTCTGATATCTCTACAGTGGAGTCACGACTGATCGTTCTGATATCTCTACAGTGGACTCACGACTGATCGTTCTGATATCTCTACAGTGGACTCGACTGATCGTTCTGATATCTCTACAGTGGACTCACGACTGATCGTTCTGATATCTCTACAGTGGACTCACGACTGATCGTTCTTGCACAGCCTTTTGTATTCCTCTCAGACATGTGAGACTTCATCACACCCCACACACACACACGCTCACCTCCACGCTCACCCCACACACACCCACGCTAACGCACCCACGCACACCCACACCCACGCTCGCACGCACGGGGCTAAGGAGGTTACCCACACACACCACGCTCGCACGCACATCGATGCAGGCCACCCACACCACACACCCACGCTACCGCTCGCACGCACCCCCCCACCCCCAAGCACTGTACTCTGTCTTTTGGACCATCTGGTGCCTAAGGAGGTTACTGACCGGCATGCGACATGCTGGGAAGGGAGAGACCACATATGATGCACCCGGCCCATACCCCAAACACCCCTGTCTACCCCTTACCCCCGTCTCCAAACCCCCACTTTCCCCCGTCTCTATCCCGTGTCCCCCAGGCCAAATCACAATCACAGCACAAGTCAATGATCAGCGCAGCGCTTCACTTTCAATGGGGAGATGATCAGTGCGATGTGTAAATCTGCCCTTTAGTCACAAACACCCTCCTCCTCCTCCTCCCTTCACCTCAGCGCTAACTGTCACTTTCCCCTGATCTGTGACAGGGCTGTCGGTCAGTTGGCTGGAGGGGTTAGAATACGTGTCAGAGCACAGGGCTGTCGGTCGGTTTGGCTGGAGGGGTTAGAATACGTGTCAGAGCACAGGGCTGTCGGTCGGTTTGGCTGGAGGGGGAATACGTGTCAGAGCACGGGGCTGTTGGTCGGTTTGGCTGGAGGGGTTAGAATACGTGTCAGAGCACAGGGCTGTTCGGTCGGTTTGGCTGGAGGGGTTAGAATACGTGTCAGAGCACAGGGCTGTCGGTCGGTTTGGCTGGAGGGGTTAGAATACGTGTCAGAGCACAGGGCTGTCGGTCGGTTTGGCTGGAGGGATTAGAATACGTGTCAAAGCACAGGGCTGTCGGTCGGTTTGGCTGGAGGATATAGAATACGTGTCAGAGCACAGGGCTGTCGGTCGGTTTGGCTGGAGGGTTAGAATACGTGTCAGAGCACAGGGCTGTCGGTCGGTTTGGCTGGAGGGTTAGAATACGTGTCAGAGCACAGGGCTGTCGGTCGGTTTGGCTGGAGGGGTTAGAATACGTGTCAGAGCACAGGGCTGTGGTGTGGATGTGGATTGGCATTGTGTGGCATCCCTACTCTGTGAGACAGAAGAACACACAGAGTTGGTGGAACACAAACAATGTCTATATTTGGTCCAATACATGTCTTTATCTTCCTGTCACAGCTTTCGGAGAGACTTCCAGAACTTTTTCTGTTTGTCCTTGAGGATAACAAAAAAAGCATGTCAACTCAGTAAACTATATGGGTCATTGGATACAGCGCTTTCGGGGAAGTATTGACTTTTCCCACAGTTTGTTACGTTACAGCCTTAATCTAAAATGGATTAAATTCATTTATTTCAATCTACACACAATACACCATAACAATTGTGATGTCATTATGGGGTATTGTGATGTCATTATGTGGTATTGTGATGTCATTATGGGGTATTGTGATGTCATTATGGTTTATTGTGATGTCAATATGGGGTATTGTGATGTCAATATGGGGTATTGTGATGTCATTATGGGGTATTGTGATGTCATTATGGGCTATTGTGTGTAGATTGATGAGGAAATAAATGAATTTAATCTAACAAAAACGGACCTGGTACGGACCATCACCATGTACTAGTATGGACCATCACCATGTACTGGTATGGACCATCACTATGTACTGGTATGGACCATCACCATGTACTGGTATGGACCATCACTATGTACTGGTACAGTCAATTACCATGTACTGGTATGGACCATCACCATGTACTGGTATGGACCATCACCATGTACTGGTATGGACCATCACCATGTACTGGTACGGGCCATCACCATGTACTGAGTACGGACCATTACTATGTACTGGTATGGACCTTCACTATGTACTGGTACGGACCCTCACTACGTACTGGTACGGACCCTTACTACGTACTGGTACGGACCATCACCATGTACTGGTATGGACCATCACCATGTACTGTTTTTTTTGTACTGGAAGATTGCTTTGTGAGGCCAGACTGTTGGGCTTGACAATGAGCAATGAAGTTGGGAAAGAGCGAGACAAACAGATCTGGGACCAGGCTAGTGGAAGATAATACCAAACCCAGTCAAGTTCCTTCAGGCTGGGCTGATCTGGGACCAGGCTAGTGGAAGTTAACACCAAACCCAGTCAGGTTCCTTCAGGCTGGGCTGATCTGGGACCAGGCTAGTGGAAGATAATACCAAACCCAGTCAGGTTCCTTCCAGGCTGGGCTGATCTGGGACCAGGCTAGTTGAAGATAATACCAAACCCAGTCAGGTTCCTTCAGGCTGGGCTGATCTGGGACCAGGCTGGGTGGAAGATAATACCAAACCCAGTCAGGTTCCTTCAGGCTGGGCTGATCTCAGGCTACCAAACCCAGTCAGGCTGGGCTGATCTGGGACCACATTAATACACAAACAGATGGGTCAAAGAGATGGGTGTTGTTCTACATGAAGACCAGGTCTTCTGTGTTGTGTCATATTCCTGTTGTCTATCTGTGTCTTTTGATTTACATTAACACAGCTAGCAGCTCAATATAGTTAACATTAACACAGCTAACAGCTCAATATGGTTAACATTAACACAGCTACAGCTAACAGCTCAATATGATTTACATTAACACAGCTAGCAGCTCAATATGATTCACATTAACACAGCTAACAGCTAACAGCTCAATATGGTTAACATTAACACAGCTAACAGCTCAATATGGTTAACATTAACACAGCTAACAGCTCAATATGATTAACATTAACACAGCTAACAGCTCAATATGGTTAACATTAACACAGCTAACAGCTCAATATGCTCAATAACATTAACACAGCTAACAGCTCAATATGGTTAACATTAACACAGCTAACAGCTACAGCTCAATATGATTAACATTAACACAGCTAGCAGCTCAATATGGTTAACATTAACACAGCTAACAGCTAGCAGCTCAATATGATTCACATTAACACAGCTAACAGCTAGCAGCTCAATATGGTTAACATTAACACAGCTAACAGCTCAATATGGTTAACATTAACACAGCTAACAGCTAGCAGCTCAATATGATTCACATTAACACAGCTAACAGCTAACAGCTCAATATGGTTAACATTAACACAGCTAACAGCTAACAGCTCAATATGATTAACATACCTAACAGCTCAATATGGTTAACATTAACACAGCTAACAGCTAGCAGCTCAATATGATTCACATTAACACAGCTAACAGCTCAATATGGTTAACATTAACACAGCTAACAGCTCAATATGGTTAACATTAACACAGCTAACAGCTAACAGCTCAATATGATTTACATTAACACAGCTAACAGCTAACAGCTCAATATGATTTACATTAACACAGCTAACAGCTCAATATGGTTAACATTAACACAGCTAACAGCTCAATATGGTTAACATTAACACAGCTAGCAGCTCAATATGGTTAACATTAACACAGCTAACAGCTCAATATGGTTAACATTAACACAGCTAGCAGCTCAATATGGTTAACATTAACACAGCTAACAGCTCAATATGGTTAACATTAACACAGCTAACAGCTCAATATGCTAATTAACATTAACACAGCTAACAGCTACAGCTCAATATGGTTAACATTAACACAGCTAACAGCTCAATATGGTTAACATTAACACAGCTAGCAGCTCAATATGGTTAACATTAACACAGCTAACAGCTAGCAGCTCAATATGGTTAACATTAACACAGCTAACAGCTCAATATGGTTAACATTAACACAGCTAGCTACCAGCTCAATATGGTTAACATTAACACAGCTAACAGTTACCAGCTCAATATGGTTAACATTAACCAGCTAACAGCTACCAGCTCAATATGGATTAACATTAACACAGCTAACAGTTACCAGCTCAATATGGTTAACATTAACACACTTTAACAGCTAGCAGCTCAATATGGTTAACATCAACAGAGACCTAGGGAACAGGTGCAATATGTCAACAGATGGTAGGAGATAGTGTAGCTCTGCTAACACCCACACCGGGGTCCCTCTGCCGTGGTTTGAGGGGAGGAAGAGAGGAGGGGGAGAACAAGGTGGGAGGGGTGCTATGATTATGCTAATCTGTAAATGTGATACTGATCATTCTGTAGGGAGGACAGCTGTTGTGGGCTGTAGTCATGGCTGCTGACCCTGTCTGAGAGACTGGGACTGTCTGTCTGCAGAGAGGAGAGACATCATCCCATATACCAATATTGGCCTATTCCCTATATAGTGCTGACTGACTTTAGACCAGAGCCCTATGGCTGACTGGCCTATTCATTGATAGAGGGCACTACTTTAGTGTCCAGAGTATTGGCTCTGGGCACCCAATTCCCTGACTATAGTGCATTACTTTAGACCAGAGCTGGCTGACTGGCTGGCTACTATTAAACCCTATATAGCTGCACTACTTTTCAGTGTCCAGAGACCTATAGGGAACAGGGTGCCATTTGACTGAACACAGCCATGGAGACTGGTGGAGAATGTGAGTTGTAGTTAGCAGCTGTGACTGGAGGGGCGACTGGCTGGCTGGCTGGATGGATGGCTGGCTGGCTGGCTGACTGGCTGGCTGGCTGACTGACTGGCTGACTGACTGGCTGCTGACTGGCTGGCTGACTGGCTGGCTGACTGGCTGGCTGGCTGGCTGACTGGCTGAGCTACTGGCTGGCTGACTGACTGGCTGGCTGGACACTGAGCGATAAACATTGATAGAGGGCTGCTGATATTTTAGTGTCTGAGAGTATTGGCTCTGGAGAGATAAACAGACGACAAGCTTGGCTGACTGACTGGCTGGCTAGCTAACTGGCTGGCTGACTGACTGACTGGCTGGCTGACTGGCTGGCTACTGAGTGATAAACATTGATAGAGGCTGCTGATATTTTAGTGTCTGAGAGTATTGGCTCTGGAGAGACAACAGACGACAAGCTTGGCTGACTGACTGGCTGGCTAGCTGACTGGCTGGCTGACTGACTGACTGACTGGCTGGCTACTGAGTGATAAACATTGATAGAGGGCTGCTGATATTTTAGTGTCTGAGAGTATTGGCTCTGGAGAGACAACAGACGACAAGCTTGGCTGACTGACTGGCTGGCTGACTGGCTGGCTGACTGACTGAGGGCTGCTGCTGGCTGACTGGCTGGCTGACTGGCTGACTGACTGGCTGGCTAGCTGACTGGCTGGCTGACTGACTGGCTGGCTGGCTGACTGGCTGGCTACTGAGTGATAAACATTGATAGAGGGCTGCTGATATTTTAGTGTCTGAGAGTATTGGCTCTGGAGAGACAACAGACTTGGCTGACCACTGGCTGGCTAGCTGACTGGCTGGCTGACTGAGTGATGGCTGGCTTGAGTGATGAGAAGGCTGCTGAAAGTAAATTGGCTTGGAGAGAAACAGACGACAAGTTCACTGACTGGGGTTCAATCTGGGGTTCATCTACATCATCTATGCCCAGTTCAAAGTCAAACCCTGGACTCAGGTTTATTCCGTAGAAGGCTAGCAGACTGTTAAAATACATTGAGGACCGACAGATAGACAGATAGACCTCTCTATTGGTTAATGTTTATGGAGTTGGTTAACTTGTCTTTAATACTGTTCTGTCTAATTCTCTACAGCAGCTCAGAGCTTACAGTATGCCTTGTCTAAGATCCTGTTCTGTCTAAGTCTCTACAGAGCTTACAGTATGCCTTGTCTAAGATCCTGTTCTGTCTAAGTCTCTACAGCAGCTTACAGTATGCCTTGTCTAAGATCCTGTTCTGTCTAAGTCTCTACAGAGCTTACAGTATGCCTTGTCTAAGATCCTGTTCTGTCTAAGTCTCTACAGAGCTTACAGTATGCCCTGTCTAAGATCCTGTTCTGTCTAAGTCTCTACAGCAGCTCAGAGCTTACAGTATGCCTTGTCTAAGATCTGACTGAGACAAGGAAGTGACTGACAATGTTGTGACCTCACTCTCTCTCACACACACACACACACTGTGTGTATGGCTGTGGTGAGAGACAATTGTATGTCAAGGCAGTGAAGTCACAGGTCACTGAGAGAGCTCTTTGTAACACAGTGTGTCTACAGTCCCTCCTGACACTGCTCTAAGACACACACACACACACACACACACACACACACACACACACACACACACACACACACACACACACACACACACACTAGAGGTGTGTGGTCTGCTATTTGTTCACCGCACAGACCCACAATGACTAATAGCCCATCCGTAACCACCAGTCAGATCCCTGTTTATTCTCTATATTTTTGGTTAGGTACTCTAGTTTTGTATATCTATGTTTTCTTTTTCTTTGTTGGCCTAGCATGGTTGCCAATCAGAGGCAGCTGTATATCGTTGTCTCTGATTGGGGATCATGCTTAGGCAGCCATTTTTCCTATCGGTCAAGTTCTCTCTGTCATCTCCACTCCTTTAAGGATCAAAAATATATTTTTTAGGGACCAGGGAGAAAATGCAATAAAAATAACTGACGGGAAATGATTTTCTGCATCAGTTTGACCCGTAGAAAGGAAAATAGAAAGCTGTGAAAAACAACCCAACATGTTTCTGATCAGATGTCAGGTCGGCTTGGATGCATATTGTATGTGTTTGAAATACTATCATATTTTATGACGCTGATAAAGATAGCACCTTTACAGAAGATCCCTTACTACACATTGACATTCTTTCTAGATGCTGATAAAGATAGCACCTTTACAGACGGTCCCTTACTACACATTCACATTCTCTCTAGATGCTGATAAAGATAGCACCTTTACAGACGGTCCCTTACTACACATTCACATTCTCTCTAGATGCTGATAAAGAGGGTACCTTTACAGACAGTCCCTAACTACACATTCACATTCTCTCAAGATACTGATAAAGATATCACATTTGCAGACGATCCCTATCTTTATCAGTATCTTGAGAGAATGTGAATGTGTAGTTAGGGACCATCTGTAAATGTGCTAACTACACATTCACATTCTCTCTAGATGCTGATAAAGAGGGACCTTTACAGACGGTCCCTAACTATACACTCACATTCACTCTAGATGCTGATAAAGATAGGGACCGTCTATAAAGGTGCTAACTACACATTCACATTCTCTCTAGATGCTGAAAGAAATAAATCATATTTCTCCACATCTGTTCCCGAATCAAAATGTACATTTGGTGGATCATTTTACTGCAAGAAATACTAATAAGAAATATCTGCAGGAGTTACAGTCAAACAAAGAAGAAAAGCTCCTGATAAAACAAACCTATGGAAGGATCCGGATAAAACAAACCCTATGGAAGGATCCGGATAAAACAAACCCTATGGAAGGATCCGGATAAAACACACCCTATGGAAGGATCCGGATAAAACACACCCTATGGAAGGATCCGGATAAAACACACCCTATGGAAGGATCCGGATAAAACACACCCTATGGAAGGATCCGGATAAAACACACCCTATGGAAGGATCCGGATAAAACACACCCTATGGAAGGATCCGGATAAAACACACCCTATGGAAGGATCCGGATAAAAACACACCCTATGGAAGGATCCGGATAAAACACACCCTATGGAAGGATCCGGATAAAACTATGGAAGGATCTGGATTATGGAAGGATCCTGATAAAACACACCCTATGGAAGGATCCGGATAAAACAGGATCCTGATAAAACACACCCTATGGAAGGATCCTGATAAAACACACCCTATGGAAGGATCCGGATAAAACACACCCTATGGAAGGATCCGGATAAAACACACCCTATGGAAGGATCCGGATAAAACACACCTATGGAAGGATCCTGATAAAACACACCCTATGGAAGGATCCGGATAAAACACACCCTATGGAAGGATCCGGATAAAACACACCCTATGGAAGGATCCGGATAAAACACACCCTATGGAAGGATCCGGATAAAACACACCCTATGGAAGGATCCGGATAAAACACACCCTATGGAAGGATCCGGATAAAACACACCCTATGGAAGGATCCGGATAAAAACACACCCTATGGAAGGATCCGGATAAAACACACCCTATGGAAGGATCCGGATAAAACACACCCTATGGAAG
>NW_024608965.1:40000-55000 GCF_018296145.1 Oncorhynchus tshawytscha
AGTTAGATGATGTTAGAGTGAGTCAGAAGATGTTGGAGCAGTCAGAAGATGTTGGAGTGAGTTAGAAGATGTTGGAGTGAGTCAGAAGATGTTGGCCAGTGAGTCAGAAGATGCTGGAGTGAGTCAGAAGATGCTGGAGTGAGTCAGATGATGTTGGAGTGAGTCAGATGATGTTGGTGTGAGTTAGAAGATGTTGGAGTGAGGAGTGAGTTAGAAGAGGTTGGAGTGAGTCAGAAGATATTGGAGTGAGTCAGAAGATGTTGGAGTGAGTCAGAAGAGGTTGGAGTGAGTTAGAAGATATTGGAGTGAGTCAGATAATGTTGGAGTGAGTCAGATGATGTTGGAATGAGTTAAAAGAGGTTGGAGTGAGTCAGATGATGTTGGAGTGAGTCAGAAGATGTTGGAGTGAGTTAGAAGATGGAGTGAGTTAGAAGATGTTGGAGTGAGTCAGAATATTTTATTTGAAAATAAACGACTATTCATGTTAATCTGAGAGACTGTTATTATGTGTTATTGTGATCCAAATGATACGGACCCTGATTTGAACTTTCATTGCTAATGTGTTTATCTTTCATGGAAGATTCTTTATCCATAAAACGAAGTGGACGGAGAACAAACCCCTCTTCACATTATTTAAGATAGAATTTAAATTCTATTTAGAAATTATCGGTAAATCTAAAAACAAAAAAGCAATACACACCATAAAACATCTTAACAAACTGAAAATGTATCTCGCTATGTAAAACCCCCGTCTGTTAGGTTTATGTCTTGTTTGTGTATTTCTGCTTTTCTATTTGTTGTGTTCATAATAAAAATATTTGAAAAAATTAAGAAATAATAAATAAAATACACACACACACACACGCACACACACACACACACACACACACACACACACACACACACACACACAGAATGACAATATCTGTAAATCTATGACAGGCCCCCTAATGTACAGTTGGTACCTGCTGTAATCAGAGGTTCCCTAACCTTTAGGGCCCATGACTCCATTTTGATATATAAAGAAATGTGCGGCCCTCCACCATGTAAAAACAAGAGTTCTGTAATCTGTCACAGCCCTGACCGTAGAGAGGTTTTTATGTCTCCATTTGGTTTGGTCAGGGTGTGATATGGGGTAGGCATTCTATGTTCAAGTTTCTATGTTGTCTATTTCTTTGTGTTTTGGCGGGTGTGGTTCTCAGTCAGGGACAGCTGACAGCACAAACTGAAATTAGGGGAACTATTAGAATTTTATCAACCAGGAAATGACGGAGCGATTTCTGCACATTGCACCTTTAGGTCCATATGTATCTACTGGTTTTCTGCCATCACTAGTCCATATGTATCTACTGGTTTTCTGACATCACTAGTCCATATGTATCTACTGGTTTTCTGACATCACTAGTCCATATGTATCTACTGGTTTTCTGACATCACTAGTCCATATGTATCTACTGGTTTTCTGACATCACTAGTCCATATGTATATACTGGTTTTCTGACATCACTAGTCCATATGTATATACTGGTTTTCTGACATCACTAGTCCATATGTATCTACTGGTTTTCTGACATCACTAGTCCATATGTATCTACTGGTTTTCTGACATCACTAGTCCATATGTATCTACTGGTTTTCTGACATCACTAGTCCATATGTATATACTGGTTTTCTATACTATTCTACTGTATCTTAGTCTATGTATTACTCATCTCATATGTATAGACTGGTTTTCTATACTATTCTAAGGTATCTTAGTCTGTTCCTCACTGACATCACTAGTCCATATGTATATAGCCTTAACTCATTCCTACTTAGATGTATTTTGGGGTATACGTTGTGGAATTGTTAGCTATTACTGCATTGTCGAAGCTAGAAGCACAAGCATTTCACTACACAATAACATCTGCTAACCATGTGACCAATAACATCTGCTAACCATGTGACCAATAACATCTGCTAACCATGTGACCAATAACATCTGCTAACCATGTGACCAATAACATCTGCTAACCATGTATGTGACCAATAACATCTGCTAACCATGTGACCAATAACATCTGCTAACCATGTGACCAATAACATCTGCTAACCATGTGACCAATAACATCTGCTAACCATGTGTATGTGACCAATAACATCTGCTAACCATGTGACCAATAACATCTGCTAACCATGTGACCAATAACATCTGCTAACCATGTGTATGTGACCAATAACATCTACTAACCATGTGTATGTGACCATTAACATCTGCTAACCATGTGACCAATAACATCTGCTAACCATGTGTATGTGACCAATAACATCTACTAACCATGTGCATGTGACCAATAACATCTGCTAACCATGTGTATGTGACCAAAAACATCTGCTAACCATGTGTATGTGACCAATAACATCTGCTAACCATGTGCATGTGACCAATAACATCTGCTAACCATGTGACCAATAACATCTGCTAACCGTGTGTATGTGACCAATAACATCTGCTAACCATGTGTATGTGACCAAAACATCTGCTAACCATGTGCATGTGACCAATAACATCTGCTAACCATGTGACCAATAACATCTGCTAACCATGTGACCAATAACATATGCTAACCATGTGTATGTGACCAATAACATCTGCTAACCATGTGTATGTGACCAATAACATCTGCTAACCATGTGACCAATAACATCTGCTAACCATGTGTATGTGACCAATAACATCAGCTAACCATGTGTATGTGACCAATAACATCTGCTAACCATGTGACCAATAACATCTGCTAACCATGTGACCAATAACATCTGCTAACCATGTGTATGTGACCAATAACATCTGCTAACCATGTGTATGTGACCAATAACATCTGCTAACCATGTGACCATCTGTTAACCATGTGACCAATAACATCTGTTAACCATGTGACCAATAACATCTGCTAACCATGTGACCAATAACATCTGCTAACCATGTGACCAATAACATCTGCTAACCATGTGACCAATAACATCTGCTAACCATGTGACCAATAACATCTGCTAACCATGTGACCAATAACATCTGCTAACCATGTGACCAATAACATCTGCTAACCATGTGACCAATAACATGTTATTTGATTTTAAACGGTTGACAAGATAGAGCCACATGTGTAGGGAGAAAACAGAAACCGCTCTGTTTACGATAACCTCCTCTAGAGGCTACCGGAGGTCACTGATACCCCAGGTCTATGAACCCATTTTCATATCAGGACCCCTAGTTTGGAAGACTCTGCTATAATGCATCATAGCTATAAGAGTTATAAGCTGTTATGTACCTCCTTGACTCCCTCTCCAGGCTCCTGAAACATGATAAACTCCAGTTCCTGCCCGATTGAGAGTCCCAGCCCCTTTCCCCAGCCCCTATAACCAGCCCCTATCCCCAGCCCCTATAACCAGCCCCTATCCCCAGCCCCTATAACCAGCCCCTATAACCAGCCCCTATAACCAGCCCCTATCCCCAGCCCCTATAACCAGCCCCTATCCCCAGCCCCTATAACCAGCCCCTTTCCCCAGCCCCTATAACCAGCCCCTATAACCAGCCCCTATCCCCAGCCCCTATAACCAGCTCCTATAACCAGCCCCTATAACCAGCTCCTATAACCAGCCCCTATAATGGGAATTGATGGGAAATGATGTAAATATATCACTAGCCACTTTAAACAATGCTACCTTATATAATGTTACTTACCCTACATTATTCATCTCATATGTATACGTATATACTGTACTCTATATCATCGACTGCATCCTTATGTAATACATGTATCACTAGCCACTTTAACTATGCCACTTTGTTTACATACTCATCTCATATATACTGTACTCGATACCATCTACTGTATCTTGCCTATGCTGCTCTGTACCATCACTCATTCATATATCCTTATGTACATATTCTTTATCCCCTTACACTGTGTATAAGACAGTAGTTTTGGAATTGTTAGTTAGATTACTTGTTGGTTATTACTGCATTGTCGGAACTAGAAGCACAAGCATTTCGCTACACTCGCATTAACATCTGCTAACCATGTGTATGTGACAAATAAAATTTGATTTGATTTAACCAGCACCGATAACCAGCCACTATAACCAGCCCCTATAACCAGCCCCTATAAACATCCCCAGCCCCAATCCTTATAACCAGCCCATATCCCTATAACCAGCCCCTATCCCTATCCCCAGCCCCCTGTCCCTATAACCAGCCCCTATCCCTATAACCAGGCCCTATCCCCAGTCCCCTGCCCCTATAACCAGCCCATATCCCTATAACCAACCCCTACCCCCAGCCCTCTATCCCTATAACCAGCCCCTATCCCCAGCCCCTATAACCAGCCCCTTAACCAGCCCCTATAAACACCCCCTATCCCTATAACCAGGCCCTATCCCCAGTCCCCTGTCCCTATAACCAGTCCCTATCCCTATAACCAGCCCCTACCCCCAGCCCTCTATCCCTAGCCCCAGCCCTTATCCCTATAACCAGCCCCTAACCCCAGCCCATATAACCAGCCCCTATCCCCAGGCCCGATAACCAGCCCCTATAATCAGCCCCAGCCCCTGTCCCTACCCCCAGCCCCTATCCCTATAACCAGTCCCTATCCCTATAACCAGCCCCATATCCCTATAACCAGCCACTAACCCCAACCCCTATAACCAGCCCCTATCCCTAGCCCCTATAATCAGCCCCAGCCCCTATCCCCAGCCCCTATCCCTATAACCAGCCACTATCCCTATAACCAGCCCCTATCCCTATAACCAGCCCCTTATCCCCAGCCCCTATCCCTATCCCCAGCCCCTATCCTCAGCCCCTATCCCTATAACCAGCCCCTATCCCTATAACCAGCCCCTATCCCTATAACCAGCCCCCATCCCCAGCCCCCTATCCCTATAACCAGCCCCTATCCCTATAACCAGCCCCTATCCCTATAACCAGCACATATCCCTATAACCAGCCCCTATCCCTATAACCAGCCCCTATCCCTATAATCAGCCCCTATCCCTATAACCAGCCCCTATCCCTATAACCAGCCCCTATCCCTATAACCAGCCCCTATCCCTATAACCAGCCCATATCCCTATAACCAGCACATATCCCTATAACCAGCCCCCCCTATCTCTATAACCAGCCCCTATCCCTATCTCTATAACCAGCCCCTATCCCTATAACCAGCCCCTATCCCTATAACCAGCCCCTATCCCTATAACCAGCCCCTATCCATATAACCAGCCCCTATCCCCAGGTCCTATCCCTATAACCAACCCCTATCCCCAGCCCCTATCCCTATAACCAGACCATATCCCTATAACCAGCCCATATCCCTATAACCAGCCCCCATCCCCAGCCCCTATCCCTATAACCAGCCCCTATCCCTATAACCAGCCCATATCCCTATAACCAGCCCATATCCCTATAACCAGCCCCTATCCCTATAACCAGCCCATATCCCTATAACCAGCCCCTATCGCTATAACCAGCCCCTATCCATATAACCAGCCCCTATCCCCAGCCCATATCCCTATAACCAGCCCCTATCCATATAACCAGCCCCTCCCCAGCCCCTATCCCTGTAACCAGCCCCTCCACAGCCCCTATCCCTATTCCCAGCCCCTATCCCTATTCCCAGCCCTATACCCCAGCCCTAACACCCAGCCCTATACCCCAGCCCTAACACCCAGCCCTACCCCAACCCTATACCCCAGCCCTATACCCCAGCCCTAACACCCAGCCCTATACCCCAGCCCCAACACCCATACCCCAGCCCCAACACCCAGCCCTATACCCCAGCCCTATACCCCAGCCCCTATACCCCAGCCCTATACCCCAACCCTATACCCCAGCCCTATACCCAGCCCTATACCCCAGCCCTATACCCAGCCCTATACCCCAGTCCTAACACCCAGCCCTATACCCCAACCATATACCCAGCCCTATAGCCTAGCCCTATACCCCAGCCCTATACCCCAACCATATACCCAGCCCTATACCCTAGCCCTAACCCAGCCCTATACCACAGCCCTAAACCCCAGCCCTATACCCCAGTCCTATACCCCAACCCTATACCCCAGCCCTAACACCCCAGTCCTAACCCAGCCCTATACCCCAGCCCTAACACCCAGCCCTATACCCCAGCCCTAACACCCAGCCCTAACACCCAGCCCTATACCCCAACCCTATATCCCAGCCCTATACCCCAGCCCTAACACCCAGCCCTATACCCCAACCCTATACCCCAACCCTATACCCCAGCCCTATACCCCAGCCCCTATACCCCAGCCCTATACCCCAGCCCTATACCCCAACCCTAACACCCAGCCCCTCTCACCTCCTTGAATCCCTGCTCCAGACTCTTGAACTCCATGATAAAGTCCAGTTCCTGAGTGCGTTGGTTGGACAGCATCACCAGCTTGTGAACCAGCTCATCCACCTGATCATACAGACCAGCCACAACCTCCACGGCATCTCTGGAGGGACACACAGAGAGAGAGACAGTCCTTTAGAGTTCCAGTAGGACAGATAGAGGCAGGCTCCTTTTGAAGACAGTACAGTAGTTCCTCAGTCCAATACAACGTTTCCTTGCACAGTAGAAACAAGACACTTTCAGCTAGGACACAGCTAGGACACAGCTAGGACACAGCTAGGACACAGCTAGGAGAGACTCTCTTGACTCAGAGGACAGCTAGGAGAGACTCTCTTGACTCAGACGACAGCTAGGATAGACTCTCTTGACTCAGACGACAGCTAGGATAGACTCTCGACTCAGACGACAGCTAGGAGAGACTCCCTTGACTCAGACGACAGCTAGGAGAGACTCTCTTGACTCAGACGACAGCTAGGATAGACTCTCTTGACTCAGACGACAGCTAGGAGAGACTCTCTTGACTCAGACGACAGCTAGGAGAGACTCCCTTGACTCAGACGACAGCTAGGAGAGACTCCCTTGACTCAGACGACAGCTAGGAGAGACTCCCTTGACTCAGACGACAGCTAGGAGAGACTCCCTTGACTCAGACGACAGCTAGGAGAGACTCTCTTGACTCAGACGACAGCTAGGAGAGACTCCCTTGACTCAGACGACAGCTAGGAGAGACTCCCTTGACTCAGACGACAGCTAGGAGAGACTCCCTTGACTCAGACGACAGCTAGGAGAGACTCCCTTGACTCAGACGACAGCTAGGAGAGACTCCCTTGACTCAGACGACAGCTAGGAGAGACTCCTTGACTCAGACGACAGCTAGGAGAGACTCCTTGACTCAGACGACAGCTAGGAGAGACTCCTTGACTCAGACGACAGCTAGGAGAGACTCCCTTGACTCAGACGACAGCTAGGAGAGACTCCTTGACTCAGACGACTATCTTTCACCAAAATCAAACTTCTGATTTTTAACTGTAGAAGAAAGATGTGATTGTATTGTTGCCTGTTCCTCTCTGAAGAAAAGTAAATATTCCCCCCTCGTGTGCTGTCTTTAGTTGATGCTAGTCAGAGCCAGTCTGTGGTACTACTGTACACTGTGGTCATCACTGACATGGACTGACAGAGCAGACTGACATCTCATTGGATCACCAGTTGAATTGATTGACATGGGGTGGATGTGTTGATTGAGTTGAGGAATGAGAGATAGAGATTTGATTGGATGAGCTGGTTTGAGTGACAGAGCAGAGTGTGTGTGTGTGTGTACTCTACCGTGTCTATCTATCTATCTGCTTCCTTGTCCGTGTGTGTGTGTGTGTGTGTGTATCTGTCGTTAAGGAAGCATTAGCTCAGGGCTCCAGCAGCAGACACTGACTGAGTACATTGTGAGGGACGCCTAGGATGAAGCCCGGGTCGATGACTACAACATGACATCATAGCCCCTAGCTAGCTCTACTGTAGTCCAGTATTACAGTACACTGCATTGTCCTCACGTTATACTGTACAGCCATACTCTGTTTCCCCAACATTTAGACCAACACACACACAACAGTTAGACCACTCACACACACACAACAGTTAGACCACACACACACAACAGTTAGACCAACTCACACACACAACAGTTAGACCAACTCACACACACACAACAGTTAGACCAACTCACACACAACAGTTAGACCAACTCACACACACAACAGTTAGACCAACTCACACACACACAACAGTTAGACCAACTCACACACACAACAGTTAGACCAACTCACACACACAACAGTTAGACCAACTCACACAACAGTTAGACCAACTCACACACACACAACAGTTAGACCAACTCACACACAACAGTTAGACCAACTCACACACACAACAGTTAGACCAACTCACACACACAACAGTTAGACCAACTCACACACACACACACAACTCACACACACAACAGTTAGACCAACTCACACACAACAGTTAGACCAACTCACACACACAACAGTTAGACCAACTCACACACACACAACAGTTAGACCAACTCACACACACACAACAGTTAGACCAACTCACACACACAACAGTTAGACCAACTCACACACACACAACAGTTAGACCAACTCACACACAACAGTTAGACCAACTCACACACAACAGTTAGACCAACTCACACACAACAGTTAGACCAACTCACACACAACAGTTAGACCAACTCACACACAACAGTTAGACCAACTCACACACAACAGTTAGCCCAACTCACACACAACAGTTAGCCCAACTCACACACAACAGTTAGACCAACTCACACACACAACAGTTAGACCAACTCACACACACACAACAGTTAGACCAACTCACACACAACAGTTAGACCAACTCACACACAACAGTTAGCCCAACTCACACACAACAGTTAGCCCAACTCACACACAACAGTTAGCCCAACTCACACACACACAACAGTTAGACCAACTCACACACAACAGTTAGACCAACTCACACACACACAACAGTTAGACCAACTCACACACAACAGTTAGACCAACTCACACACAACAGTTAGACCAACTCACACACAACAGTTAGACCAACTCACACACAACAGTTAGACCAACTCACACACAACAGTTAGACCAACTCACACACAACAGTTAGACCAACTCACACCCAACTCACACACAACAGTTAGACCAACTCACACACAACAGTTAGCCCAATGTGTAATTGTGATGACCTGACCTTTGTCTGAAACATTTAAACATCTTTGTAGAACATAAATATCAGCAGGGTGATTATATTGGAAAACCTCCTTTTAACTGAGGACAATCAGAAAGGACCGTCACACACTCTGCAGGTAGACTAGTGGTTAGAGGGGAGGGGCGGCAGGTAGACTAGTGGTTAGAGGGGGAGGGGTCAGGTAGACTAGTGGTTAGAGGGAGGGGTGGCAGGTAGACTAGTGGTTAGAGGGGGGGGCAGGTAGCCTAGTGGTTAGAGGGGAGGGGTGGCAGGTAGACTAGTGGTTAGAGGGGTGGTGGAGGGGAGGCAGGTAGACTAGTGGTTAGAGTGGAGGGGAGGCAGGTAGACTAGTGGTTAGAGTGGGAGGGGAGGGGTGGCAGGTAGACTAGTGGTTAGAGGGGAGGGGTGGCAGGTAGACTAGTGGTTAGAGGGGAGGGGCGGCAGGTAGACTAGTGGTTAGAGGGGAGGGGTGGCAGGTAGACTAGTGGTTAGAGGGAGGGGAGGCAGGTAGACTAGTGGTTAGAGTAGAGGGGAGGGGAGGCAGGTAGACTAGTGGTTAGAGGGGAGGGGAGGCAGGTAGACTAGTGGTTAGAGTGGAGGGGCGGCAGGTAGACTAGTGGTTAGAGGGGAGGGGAGGCAGGTAGACTAGTGGTTAGAGGGGAGGGGCGGCAGGTAGACTAGTGGTTAGAGGGGAGGGGCGGCAGGTAGACTAGTGGTTAGTGGGAGGGGCGGCAGGTAGACTAGTGGTTTGGAGGGGCGGCAGGTAGACTAGTGGTTAGAGTGGAGGGGCGGCAGGTAGACTAGTGGTTAGAGTGGAGGGAGGCAGGTAGACTAGTGGTTAGAGTGGAGGGAGGCAGGTAGACTAGTGGTTAGAGTGGAGGGTAACCAGCAGGTAGACTAGTGGTTAGAGCGTTGGACTAGTAACCAGCAGGTAGACTAGTGGTTAGAGTGTTGGGTCAGTAACCAGCAGGTAGACTAGTGGTTAGAGTGTTGGACTAGTGGTTAGAGTAACCAGCAGGTAGTCTAGTGGTTAGAGCGTTGGACTAGTAACCAGCAGGTAGACTAGTGGTTAGAGTGTTGGGTCAGTAACCAGCAGGTAGACTAGTGGTTAGAGTGTTGGACTCAGTAACCAGCAGGTAGCCTAGTGGTTAGAGCGTTGGACTAGTAACCAGCAGGTAGCCTAGTGGTTAGAGTGTTGGACTAGTAACCAGCAGGTAGCCTAGTGGTTAGAGCGTTGGACTAGTAACCAGCAGGTAGCCTAGTGGTTAGAGTGTTGGACTAGTAACCAGCAGGTAGCCTAGTGGTTAGAGCGTTGGACTAGTAACCAGCAGGCAGTTAACCCACTGTTCCCTGAACAAGGCAGTTAACCCACTGTTCCCTGAACAAGGCAGTTAACCCACTGTTCCCTGAACAAGGCAGTTAACCCACTGTTCCCTGAACGAGGCAGTTAACCCACTGTTCCCCTGAACAAGGCAGTTTAACCCACTGTTCCCCTGAACAAGGCAGTTAACCACTGTTCCCCTGAAGATATTTAACCCACTGTTCCCCTGAGCAAGGCAGTTAACCCACTGTTCCCTGAACGAGGCAGTTAACCCACTGTTCCCCTGAACGAGGCAGTTAACCCACTGTTCCCTGAACGAGGCAGTTAACCCACTGTTCCCCTGAACAAGGCAGTTAACCCACTGTTCCCCTGAACGAGGCAGTTAACCCACTGTTCCCCTGAACGAGGCAGTTAACCCACTGTTCCCCTGAACGAGGCAGTTAACCCACTGTTCCCCTGAACGAGGCAGTTAACCCACTGTTCCCCTGAACGAGGCAGTTAACCCACTGTTCCCTGAACGAGGCAGTTAACCCACTGTTCCCCTGAACGAGGCAGTTAACCCACTGTTCCCCTGAACGAGGCAGTTAACCCACTGTTCCCCTGAACGAGGCAGTTAACCCACTGTTCCCCTGAACAAGGCAGTTAACCCACTGTTCCCCTGAACAAGGCAGTTAACCCACTGTTCCCTGAACAAGGCAGTTAACCCACTGTTCCCTGAACAAGGCAGTTAACCCACTGTTCCCCTGAACAAGGCAGTTAACCCACTGTTCCCTGACAAGGCAGTTAACCCACTGTTCCCTGAACAAGGCAGTTAACCCACTGTTCCCCTGAACAAGGCAGCTAACCCACTGTTCCCCTGAACAAGGCAGTTAACCCACTGTTCCCCTGAACAAGGCAGTTAACCCACTGTTCCCTGAACAAGGCAGTTAACCCACTGTTCCCGGTGCACCGAAGACGTGGATGTCGATTAAGGCAGCCCCCACCTCTCTGATTCAGAGGGGTTTGGGTTAAATTCGGAAGAGACATTTCAGTTGAATGGATTCTAGATACCCCCCATTCCTGTCTGAACACACCATGTCTGCCCCCTGCTGACAGAGTTAGGACACACACACTAGAAAAACTATCAAATCAAACCAACTATCATAGTGGTTCAGCAGTCCCAGATAGACTGAATTGGTGTAGAATGACTTGACTGTCATGTTGCCCCAGCAACGGTGGAACCAGTGTGGTGCTGCCCTAGCAACAGGCTGGCCGGCAGGGGTTCTGTTGTCATGCTAATGTCTGGCGGCATGCCGACTGGACCAGGCTGTCAATCACTATCGCTTTGTCCAGGAAGAGGGAAGGACGGGGTTAGGAAGGCATCTTCCTGAACTGTCACAACTCAGACAGACAGTGGGGTTTGGTTTGAAACACCCACAGTGAGGGGTCCCGTCAGTCTGCTGACGAAGGATCAACGGTTCAGAATGAGTCTGGATCTCTGTGTGTCTCCTCAGTAGGGGATCAACGGTTCAGAATGAGTCTGGATCTCTGTGTGTCTCCTCAGCTACGACCTGGGGCCTTATAGGACAGAGAGAAGCTTCATATGGAGATCACTGAGAGTCGTAGAGATGACCTTGACTACAATGCCAGTAGTGAGATACTGTATTATAACACGGACCTACAGTGGATAAACAATACTCTTTATTTCACCAGATTGGAGAGGAGTGACACGTGTCTGTTTATTTTACAGAACATGTTGCTAGGCAACGGTATGTTTCTTTCTGTGTGTGTGTGTGTTGTGTGTGTGTGTGTGTGTGTGTGTGTGTGTGTGTGTGTGTGTGTGTGTGTGTGATACTAGCATTGAGGCTGTGTCACCCTGTCAGCACCTCTCTCCTAAAGGACCAAAATATTCCAATTGTATTTGTGACCTGCCTGGTAGACAACAGGTTGTATTTGTGACCTGCCTGGTAGACAACAGGTTGTATTTGTGACCTGCCTGGTAGACAACAGGTTGTATTTGTGACCTGCCTGGTAGACAACAGGTTGTATTTGTGACCTGCCTGGTAGACAACAGGTTGTATTTGTGACCTGCCTGGTAGACAACAGGTTGTATTTGTGACCTGCCTGGTAGACAACAGGTTGTATTTGTGACCTGCCTGGTAGACAACAGGTTGTATTTGTGACCTGCCTGGTAGACAACAGGTTGTATTTGTGACCTGCCTGGTAGACAACAGGTTGTATTTGTGACCTGCCTGGTAGACAACAGGTTGTTTGTGACCTGCCTGGTAGACAACAGGTTGTATGTGTGACCTGCCTGGTAGACAACAGGTTGTATTTGTGACCTGCCTGGTAGACAACAGGTCATGACACTGTTGTGAAGTACCAGGTAATAACATGGCTATATACAGGAAGTACCAGGTAATAACATGGCTATATACAGGAAGTACCAGGTAATAACATGGCTATATACAGGAAGTACCAGGTCATAACATGGTTATATACAGGAAGTACCAGGTCATAACATGGCTATATACAGGAAGTACCAGGTAATAACATGGCTATATACAGGAAGTACCAGGTAATAACATGGCTATATACAGGAAGTACCAGGTAACAACATGGCTATATACAGGAAGTACCAGGTAACAACATGGCTATATACAGGAAGTACCAGGTAATAACATGGCTATATACAGGAAGTACCAGGTAACAACATGGCTATATACAGGAAGTACCAGGTAATAACATGGCTATATACAGGGAGTACCAGGTAACAACATGGCTATATACAGGAAGTACCAGGTAACAACATGGCTTTATACAGGAAGTACCAATAAACAACAATACGACCCCATACTGACACACAGAGTGGTGTTACTGCAGCTCCATACTGACACACAGAGTGGTGTTACTGCAGCTCCTTACTGACACACAGAGTGGTGTTACTGCAGCTCCATACTGACACACAGAGTGGTGTTACTGCAGCTCCATACTGACACACAGAGTGGTGTTACTGCAGCTCCATACTGACACACAGAGTGGTGTTACTGCAGCTCCTTACTGACACACAGAGTGGTGTTACTGCAGCTCCATACTGACACACAGAGTGGTGTTACTGCAGCTCCATACTGACACACAGAGTGGTGTTACTGCAGCTCCATACTGACACACAGAGTGGTGTTACTGCAGCTACAGGAACAATACGACCCCATACTGACACACAGAGTGGTGTTACTGCAGCTCCTTACTGACACACAGAGTGGTGTTACTGCAGCTCCATACTGACACACAGAGTGGTGTTACTGCAGCTCCATACTGACACACAGAGTGGTGTTACTGCAGCTCCATACTGACACACAGAGTGGTGTTACTGCAGCTCCATACTGACACACAGAGTGGTGTTACTGCAGCTACAGGAACAATACGACCCCATACTGACACACAGAGTGGTGTTACTGCAGCTACAGGAACAATACGACCCCATACTGACACACAGAGTGGTGTTACTGCAGCTCCTTACTGACACACAGAGTGGTGTTACTGCAGCTACAGGAACAATACGACCCCATACTGACACACAGAGTGGTGTTACTGCAGCTCCATACGGACACACAAGTGGTGTTCCTTCAGCTCCAGAACAGACACAAGAGTGGTGTTACTGCAGCTCCACACTGACACACAGATCTGTTACTGCAGCTCCAACACAGGAGCCTCTTCTCTCCTCTGACACAGGTCCTTTACTGCATAGGGACTTGGACCCAGAGTGGGTGATCAAATCAGCTAAATTTTGACACACAGAGTGGTGTAAAACTGCAGCTCCATTACTGACACACAGCAAGGTGGTGTTACTGCAGCTCCATACTGACACACAATCTGCAGCCACCAAGTCAGATTTGTAAAATGCTCTATACTGACAAAGCATGAGAAGCTGTTATCTGAGCTAGCATGACACACAGAATACTGCAGCTCTCAACTGACAACAGAGTGGTGTTACTGCAGCTAAAATATAAAACTGACACACAGAGTGGTGTTACTGCAGCTCCATATGTCACATAAACACACAAGTGGTTTTACTGATTAGCTCCATACTGTATACCCAAAATGTGATTTGTTAAGACCAGCTGATCCAGAAAATGCCCCTTTACAAGACACACAGAGTGGTGTTTTAAAATTACAAAAGTTGCCTATAAACTTTACAAATCACTTTAAACTACTTTACTAAACCAACTTTAGGTATTAATACGTTAATAACCCCAAACTGACACACAGAGTGGTGTTACTGCATTCCATACTGACACACAAGTCTTGAAATCATCTTCCATACTGACAACAGACATGGTGTGGTGAGCCCCAAAACAGGAAGGGCCTTATGTCATCAAACCATACTGAACACAAAAATGCCAGTACTGGCGCTCCATGGAAGCTGTAGGCATTTACAGGGGTGTTACTGCAGCTCCATACTGACTGGCAGATGAATATTATTTTTGCAGTTTACAGGAACAGTTTTACACATATCTAAACAGTTATGTTATC
>NW_024608965.1:60000-82500 GCF_018296145.1 Oncorhynchus tshawytscha
ATTACCTGTAGTCGTCTCTGAGGCTGACACTGGTTTCCTCTTTACGGAGGCGGGACAGGATGGCTCCGCCCTCCAGCTGTAATCTAGCCAATCGGCTGTCCTCCAGGACGGTGCACATCACACCCCTGTACCTGGCAAGTAACACCTGGGCCTCCTGGGGGGTGGGGGGTGAGGGGGAGAGTTAGTGTTTTATACACGTGTTGCACCACAAGTCAATTAATATGTTTTCTAAACTCTTCCACATACACCAAACACCCTTCCTAAACATTTCCTGTCCTGTAATTCAACTCTACCAGACCACTCCATTTCCTGTCCTGTAATTCAACTCTTCCTGACCACTCCATTTTCAACTCTACCAGACCACTCCATTTCCTGTCCTGTAATTCAACTCTACCAGACCACTCAATTTCCTGTCCTGTAATTCAATTCTACCAGACCACTCCACTTCCTGTCCTGTAATTCAACTCTACCTGACCACTCCATTTTCAACTCTACCAGACCACTCCATTTCCTGTCCTGTAATTCAACTCTACCAGACCACTCCATTTCCTGTCCTGTAATTCAACTCTACCAGACCACTCCATTTCCTGTCCTGTAATTCAACTCTACCAGACCACTCCACTTCCTGTCCTGTAATTCAACTCCACCAGACCACTCCATTTCCTGTCCTGTAATTCAACTCTACCAGACCACTCAATTTCCTGTCCTGTAATTCAACTCTACCAGACCACTCCACTTCCTGTCCTGTAATTCAACTCTACCAGACCACTCCATTTCCTGCCCTGTAATTCAACTCTACCAGACCACTCAATTTCCTGTCCTGTAATTCAATTCTACCAGACCACTCCATTTCCTGTCCTGTAATTCAACTCTACCAGACCACTCCACTTCCTGTATTTCAACTCTACCTGACCACTCCATTTCCTGTCCTGTAATTCAACTCTACCAGACCACTCCATTTCCTGTCCTGAAATTCAACTCTGGCAGGACAGTAGACTGACTACAGTACTATATTAACACGGTAGTTACCTCAGCAGTAGCAGGCAGGACAGCAGACTACAGACTAATGTATATTAACATGGTAGTTACCTCAGCAGTTGCAGGCAGGACAGCAGACTCCAGACCTGTGATGGTACTCTGCAGAAGGTTGACAGCGTCCTCACAGTGACTGGTTAGCTGTTCCAGTCTCTGAAACACCACCGTCAGAACAGAGACACACAGACACACTGTTCAACCACATGGAAGACAACTCTACAAAGACCGAGAGACAGACAGTCAGATAACTAAGCACAGACAACTTTAGTCATCTCCGGTAAGACACTCACAGCAGCACGTGGTTGCCATGGCGCCATAAAGCAGCCTAAACAGAGAGTTCTGCAAAGTTGGACATATTTTATTTAAAACTTTTTTTTTTTTTTTTTTTTTGGTTTAGTGTTGATTTTGTTTTTGATAAGTCATTGATTTGATTGGATATATCCGGTTGTTTTTACATGAGTTGCAGCACGGACGGCAGGTTGACTTGTCTGGTTTGGCTAGCTAGCTACCTGGCTAACGTTTGATGTATCTCAGCACTGACGGCAGGTTGACTTGTCTGGTTTGGCTAGCTAGCTACCTGGCTAACGTTTGATGTATCTCAGCACTGACGGCAGGTTGACTTGTCCGGTTTGGCTAGCTAGCTACCTGGCTAACGTTTGATGTATCTCAGCACTGACGGCAGGTTGACTTGTCGGTTTGGCTAGCTAGCTACCTGGCTAACGTTTGATGTATCTCAGCACTGACGGCAGGTTGACTTGTCGGTTTGGCTAGCTAGCTACCTGGCTAACGTTTGATGTATCTCAGCACTGACGGTAGGTTGACTTGTCGGTTTGGCTAGCTAGCTACCTGGCTAACGTTTGATGTATCTCAGCACTGACGGCAGGTTGACTTGTCTGGTTTGGCTAGCTAGCTACCTGGCTAACGTTTGATGTATCTCAGCACTGACGGCAGGTTGACTTGTCTGGTTTGGCTAGCTAGCTACCTGGCTAACGTTTGATGTATCTCAGCACTGACGGCAGGTTGACTTGTCGGTTTGGCTAGCTAGCTACCTGGCTAACGTTTGATGTATCTCAGCACTGACGGCAGGTTGACTTGTCTGGTTTGGCTAGCTAGCTACCTGGCTAACGTTTGATGTATCTCAGCACTGACGGCAGGTTGACTTGTCCGGTTTGGCTAGCTAGCTACCTGGCTAACGTTTGATGTATCTCAGCACTAACGGCAGGTTGACTTGTCTGGTTTGGCTAGCTAGCTACCTGGCTAACGTTTGATGTATCTCAGCACTGACGGCAGGTTGACTTGTCTGGTTTGGCTAGCTAGCTACCTGGCTAACGTTTGATGTATCTCAGCACTGACGGCAGGTTGACTTGTCTGGTTTGGCTAGCTAGCTACCTGGCTAACGTTTGATGTATCTCAGCACTGACGGCAGGTTGACTTGTCTGGTTTGGCTAGCTAGCTACCTGGCTAACGTTTGATGTATCTCAGCACTGACGGCAGGTTGACATGTTCGGTTTGGCTAGCTAGCTACCTGGCTAACGTTTGATGTATCTCAGCACTGACGGCAGGTTGACTTGTCTGGTTTGGCTAGCTAGCTACCTGGCTAACGTTTGATGTATCTCAGCACTGACGGCAGGTTGACTTGTCTGGTTTGGCTAGCTAGCTACCTGGCTAACGTTTGATGTATCTCAGCACTGACGGCAGGTTGACTTGTCGGTTTGGCTAGCTAGCTACCTGGCTAACGTTTGATGTATCTCAGCACTGACGGCAGGTTGACTTGTCTGGTTTGGCTAGCTAGCTACCTGGCTAACGTTTGATGTATCTCAGCACTGACGGCAGGTTGACATGTTCGGTTTGGCTAGCTAGCTACCTGGCTAACGTTTGATGTATCTCAGCACTGACGGCAGGTTGACTTGTCTGGTTTGGCTAGCTAGCTACCTGGCTAACGTTTGATGTATCTCAGCACTGACGGCAGGTTGACTTGTCCGGTTTGGCTAGCTAGCTACCTGGCTAACGTTTGATGTATCTCAGCACTGACGGCAGGTTGACTTGTCCGGTTTGGCTAGCTAGCTACCTGGCTAACGTTTGATGTATCTCAGCACTGACGGCAGGTTGACTTGTCTGGTTTGGCTAGCTAGCTACCTGGCTAACGTTTGATGTATCTCAGCACTGACGGCAGGTTGACTTGTCTGGTTTGGCTAGCTAGCTACCTGGCTAACGTTTGATGTATCTCAGCACGGCAGGTTGACTTGTCCGGTTTGGCTAGCTAGCTACCTGGCTAACGTTTGATGTATCTCAGCACTGACGGCAGGTTGACTTGTCTGGTTTGGCTAGCTAGCTACCTGGCTAACGTTTGATGTATCTCAGCACTGACGGCAGGTTGACTTGTCTGGTTTGGTTAGCTAGCTACCTGGCTAACGTTTGATGTATCTCAGCACTGACGGCAGGTTGACTTGTCTGGTTTGGCTAGCTAGCTACCTGGCTAACGTTTGATGTATCTCAGCACTGACGGCAGGTTGACTTGTCTGGTTTGGCTAGCTAGCTACCTGGCTAACGTTTGATGTATCTCAGCATGACGGTAGGTTGACTTGTCCGGTTTGGCTAGCTAGCTACCTGGCTAACGTTTGATGTATCTCAGCACTGACGGCAGGTTGACTTGTCTGGTTTGGCTAGCTAGCTACCTGGCTAACGTTTGATGTATCTCAGCACTGACGGCAGGTTGACTTGTCTGGTTTGGCTAGCTAGCTACCTGGCTAACGTTTGATGTATCTCAGCACTGACGGCAGGTTGACTTGTCTGGTTTGGCTAGCTAGCTACCTGGCTAACGTTTGATGTATCTCAGCACTGACGGCAGGTTGACTTGTCTGGTTTGGCTAGCTAGCTACCTGGCTAACGTTTGATGTATCTCAGCACTGACGGCAGGTTGACTTGTCCGGTTTGGCTAGCTAGCTACCTGGCTAACGTTTGATGTATCTCAGCACTGACGGCAGGTTGACTTGTCTGGTTTGGCTAGCTAGCTACCTGGCTAACGTTTGATGTATCTCAGCACTGACGGCAGGTTGACTTGTCTGGTTTGGCTAGCTAGCTACCTGGCTAACGTTTGATGTATCTCAGCACTGACGGCAGGTTGACTTGTCTGGTTTGGCTAGCTAGCTACCTGGCTAACGTTTGATGTATCTCAGCACTGACGGCAGGTTGACTTGTCCGGTTTGGCTAGCTAGCTACCTGGCTAACGTTTGATGTATCTCAGCACTGACGGCAGGTTGACTTGTCTGGTTTGGCTAGCTAGCTACCTGGCTAACGTTTGATGTATCTCAGCACTGACGGCAGGTTGACTTGTCTGGTTTGGCTAGCTAGCTACCTGGCTAACGTTTGATGTATCTCAGCACTGACGGTAGGTTGACTTGTCCGGTTTGGCTAGCTAGCTACCTGGCTAACGTTTGATGTATCTCAGCACTGACGGCAGGTTGACTTGTCCGGTTTGGCTAGCTAGCTACCTGGCTAACGTTTGATGTATCTCAGCACCGGCTGCTTGTTGATCAATGAGACCTGACTGCATTGTGTAAATGTCAGAGAGCTCGTAGTGAGGGTGACTACTGCTCTGGACTGATGTGTGGTGGGCTGTTGGCGCTGAAGAGCAGCACCAGAGGGAGCACCCACGTGGGTGATACATGTTAGATGTGGAGGTATGAATTCCAGGCTACAGAGAGGATGAGCTGAGGAAGATAGCAGGGTCAGCAAGCCATCTCCATCACCTGGCTACAACATCACCTATTTTCATCATCACCTAGCTTCACCATCACCTAGCTTCACCATCACCTATCTTCATCCACACCATCACCTAGCTTCGCCATCACCTAGCTTCACCATCATCTATCTTTACCATCACCATCACCTAGCATCACCATCACCTAGCTTCACCATCACCTAGCTTCACCATCACCTGGCTTCACCATCACCTGGCTTCACCATCACCTAGCTTCACCATCACCTAGCTTCACCATCACCTAGCTTCATCATCACCTAGCTTCACCATCACCTAGCTTCACCATCACCTAGCTTCATCATCACCTAGCTTCACCATCACCTAGCTTCACCATCACCTAGCTTCACCATCACCTATCTTCATCATCACCATCACCTGGCTTCACCATCACCTAGCTTCACCATCACCTATCTTCACCATCACCTAGCATCATCATCACCATCACCTAGCTTCACCATCACCTAGCTTCACCATCACCTGGCTTCACCATCACCTGGCTTCACCATCACCTAGCTTCACCATCACCTGGCTTCACCATCACCTAGCTTCACCATCACCAGGCTTCACCATCACCTAGCATCACCATCACCAGGCTTCACCATCACCTAGCATCACCATCACCAGGCTTCACCATCACCACCACCTAGCTCCACCATCACCTGGCTTCACCATCACCTAGCTTCACCATCACCTAGCTTCACCATCACCTAGCTTCACCATCACCATCACCTAGCATCACCATCACCAGGCTTCACCATCACCTAGCATCACCATCACCACCACCTAGCTTCACCATCACCTGGCTTCACCATCACCTAGCTTCACCATCAACTGGTCTCACCATCACCTAGCTTCACCATCACCTAGCTTCACCATTACCTATCTTCACCATCACCAGCTTCATCTTCACCATCACCTAGCTTCACCATCACCTAGCTTCACCATCACCCAGCATCACTATCACCTAGCTTCACCATCACCTAGCTTCACCATCACCTAGCTTCACCATCACCTATTTTCATTTTCACCATCACCTATCTTCACCATCACCTAGCTTCACCATCACCTATCTCCACCATCACCTATCTTCATCTTCACCATCACCTATCTCCACCATCACCAGGCTTCACCATCACCAGGCTTCACCATCACCTAGCTTCACCATCACCAGGCTTCACCATCACCTAGCTTCACCATCACCTAGCTTCACCATCACCCAGCATCACTATCACCTAGCTTCACCATCACCTGGTCTCACCATCACCTGGTCTCACCATCACCTGGTCTCACCATCACCTAGCTTCACCATCACCATCATATCTCACCGTTCTGAAGCAGACCCAGGCGCTGTGTGAAAAGGGGAAGGATCCATCAAACTCAGTAGGCAGCTGAGACACCTCCACATGCTTATAGAGAGACTTCAGAGAGGTCAACAACTCCACCTGGATAGAGAGGGGAGAAATAGGAGGAGGGGGAGAGAGAGCGAGAGAGCGAGAGACAGAGAGAGAGAGAGACAGAGAGAGAGAGAGAGAGACAGAGAGAGAGAGAGAGAGAGAGAGAGAGAGAGAGAGAGAGAGAGAGAGAGAGAGAGAGACAGAGAGAGAGCGAGAGACAGAGAGAGAGAGAGAGAGAGAGAGAGAGAGAGAGAGACAGAGAGAGAGAGAGAGACAGAGAGAGAGAGGGGAGAGATAGAGAGGAGGAGGAGGAGGGGAGAGAGAGAGGTGTGAGAGAGACAGAGGGAGGGGAGAGATAGGAGGAGGAGGGGAGAGAGAGAGGTGTGAGAGAGACAGAGGGAGGGAGAGAGAGAGAGAGAGAGAGAGAGAGAGAGAGAGAGAGGAGAGAGATAGGAGGAGGGGAGAGAGAGAGAGAGATAGAGAGATTGGAGGAAGACAGTAGACCAAAGACTAACCCTAACCCTAACCCTTACTGTAAAGGACACCTTGAGAAACCGTAGCTGTTACCACACAGAGTATTACTGTGAAGGACAGCGTGAGAAACCATAGCTGTTACCACACAGAGTATTACTGTGAGGGACACCTTGAGAAACCATAGCTGTTACTACACAGAGTATTACTGTGAAGGACACCTTGAGAAACCATAGCTGTTACTACACAGAGTATTACTGTGAGGGTAGGACTGTGTTCCTGTATAGACTTAGTGAACACAGAGTATTACTGTGAAGGACGCCTTGAGTAACCATAGCTGTTACCACACAGAGTATTACTGTGAGGGACACCTTGAGAAACCATAGCTGTTACCACACAGAGTATTACTGTGAAGGACACCTTGAGAAACCATAGCTGTTACTACACAGAGTATTACTGTGAGGGACACCTTGAGAAACCATAGCTGTTACTACACAGAGTATTACTGTGAAGGAGGCCTTGAGAAACCATAGCTGTTACTACACAGAGTATTACTGTGAAGGACGCCTAGGGTTTCTCCAGGTGTAGAACCAGGTCTCTGTGTTACCTGTATGGCTGAGGGTTTCTCCAGGCGTAGAACCAGGTCTCTGTGTTACCTGTATGGCTGAGGGTTTCTCCAGGTGTAGAACCAGGTCTATGTGTGTTACCTGTATGGCTGAGGGTTTCTCCAGGCGTAGAACCAGGTCTCTGTGTTACCTGTATGGCTGAGGGTTTCTCCAGGTGTAGAACCAGGTCTATGTGTGTTACCTGTATGGCTGAGGGTTTCTCCAGGTGTAGAACCAGGTCTATGTGTGTTACCTGTACGGCTGAGGGTTTCTCCAGGCGTAGAACCAGGTCTCTATCAGCCAGTAACAGGACAGTGTAGATACAGCCGGGCAAAGCATCCTGTCAGGGAGAGAGAGAGACAGAGAACAAGAGACAGATCAGTAGAATAAAAGACAAGCAGATGAAGCTGTCTCAACAACAGACAACATGGGTAGGAGTTGACAGGTGAAGCTGTCTAAACAACAGACAACATGGGTAGGAGTTGACAGGTGAAGCTGTCTCAACAACAGACAACATGGGTAGGAGTTGACAGGTGAAGCTGTCTAAACAACAGACAACATGGGTAGGAGTTGACAGGTGAAGCTGTCTAAACAACAGACAACATGGGTAGGAGTTGGCAGGTGAAGCTGTCTAAACAACAATTTTATTTTTTTATTTACTGACTGAATGACTGACTTGTAATCCACCTTGCTGAGGTCAGCCTGCTTCATTCATGCACGCACACACACACGCGTGCGCACGCTCACACACACACACACACACACACACACACACACACACACACACACACACACACACACACACACACACACAAATCCTTAGGAAGGGGGTGAATAGAATCCGTAACCTTGATAAACTAACCGTTTGTTCTGAGCAAACATCACCTCAGCAGAATCAAACTCCTACACACCCAGACTAACATGAACCCCCTCCACCCCCTCCTTCCTCTCCCCCTTAATGCAGATTGCAACATTAACCCCATCCACCCCCTCCTTCCTCTCTCTCTTAATGCAGATTACTACATTAACCCCCACCACCCGCTCCTTCCTCTCCCCCTTAATGCAGATTGCTACATTAACCCCCTCCACCCCCTCCTTCCTCTCCCCCTTAATGCAGATTGCTACATTAACCCCCTCCACCCCATCCTTCCTCTCCCCTTAATGCAGATTGCTACATTAACCCCCTCCACCCCCTCCTTCCTCCCCTTAATGCAGAATGCTACATTAACCCCCTCCACCCTCTCCCCCTTAAGGCAGATTGCTACATTAACCCCCTCCACCCTCTCCCCCTTAAGGCAGATTGCTACATTAACCCCCTCCACCCCCTCCTTCCTCCCCTTAAGGCAGATTGCTACATTAACCCCCTTCCTCTCCCCTTAATGCAGAATGCTACATTAACCCCCTCCACCCTCTCCCCTTAATGCAGAATGCTACATTAACCCCCTCCTTCCTCCCCCTTAATGCAGAATGCTACATTAACCCCCTCCACCCTCTCCCCCTTAAGGCAGATTGCTACATTAACCCCCTCCACCCTCTCCCCCTTAAGGCAGATTGCTACATTAACCCCCTCCACCCTCTCCCCCTTAAGGCAGATCGCTACATTAACCCCCTCCACCCCTCCTTCCTCCCCTTAATGCAGAATGCTACATTAACCCCCTCCTTCCTCTCCCCCTTAAGGCAGATTGCTACATTAACCCCCTCCACCCCCTCCTTCCTCCCCCTTAATGCAGATTGCTACATTAACCCCTCTACCCCATTAACCCCCTCCTTCCTCTCCCCCTTAATGCAGAATGCTACATTAACCCCCCTCCTTCCTCTCCCCTTAATGCAGAATGCTACATTAACCCCCTCCTTCCTCTCCCCTTAATGCAGATTGCTACATTAACCCCTCTACCCCATCCACCCCTCCTTCCCTCTCCCCTTAATGCAGATTGCTACATTAACCCCCTCTACCCCATCCACCCCCTCCTTCCTCTCCCCCTTAATGCAGATTGCTACATTAACCCCCTCCACCCCCTCCCCCTTAATGCAGATTGCTACATTAACCCCCTCTACCCCATCCACCCCCTCCTTCCTCTCCCCCTTAATGCAGATTGCTACATTAACCCCCTCCACCCCCTCCCCTTAATGCAGATTGCTACATTAACCCCTCCACCCCCTCCTTCCTCTCCCCCTTAATGCAGAATGCTACATTAACTGGCTGTGCAGTCACTTCAGTGCAACAGGAAACATAATACTGTTTCTACCTCATTTGCCAACTGTCAAACTGTACAGAGGCTTTATGGCATCGAGTCAAATATCCCAAACAACCTGGTGTTCTGTGTGCCACGTTTACACTGATCTGGGTACTGTTGTTATCTATTACCGACCTGTCAACATCACTAACACTGATCTGGGTACTGTTGTTATCTATTACCGACCTGTCAACATCACTAACACTGATCTGGGTACTGTTGTTATCTATTACCCGACCTGTCAACATAACTAACACTGATCTGGGTACTGTTGTTATCTATTACCGACCTGTCAACATCACTAACACTGATCTAGGTACTGTTGTTATCTATTACCGACCTGTCAACATAACTAATCAACATAACTAACACTGATCTACCGACCTGTCAACATCACTAACACTGATCTGGGTACTGTTGTTATCTATTACCGACCTGTCAACATAACTAACACTGATCTGGATACTGTAGTTATCTATTACCGACCTGTCAACATAACTAATCAACATAACTAACACTGATCTACCGACCTGTCAACATAACTAACACTGATTTAGACAATATTAATAACAAAGACTGACCTAGAATCAGACAAAACAGTATAAACCCTGACTAGTTGCTCTGCTGGGTGATAAATACGGACCTAGAATCAGACAAAACAGTATAAACCCTGACTAGTTGCTCTGCTGGGTGATAAAGACTGACCTAGAATCAGACAAAACAGTATAAACCCTGACTAGTTGCTCTGCTGGGTGATAAAGACTGACCTAGAATCAGACAAAACAGTATAAACCCTGACTAGTTGCTCTGCTGGGTGATAAATACGGACCTAGAATCAGACAAAACAGTATAAACCCTGACTAGTTGCTCTGCTGGGTGATAAAGACTGACCTAGAATCAGACAAAACAGTATAAACCCTGACTAGTTGCTCTGCTGGGTGATAAAGACTGACCTAGAATCAGACAAAACAGTATAAACCCTGACTAGTTGCTCTGCTGGGTGATAAATACGGACCTAGAATCAGACAAAACAGTATAAACCCTGACTAGTTGCTCTGCTGGGTGATAAAGACTGACCTAGAATCAGACAAAACAGTATAAACCCTGACTAGTTGCTCTGCTGGGTGATAAATACGGACCTAGAATCAGACAAAACAGTATAAACCCTGACTAGTTGCTCTGCTGGGTGATAAAGACTGACCTAGAATCAGACAAAACAGTATAAACCCTGACTAGTTGCTCTGCTGGGTGATAAATACGGACCTAGAATCAGACAAAACAGTATAAACCCTGACTAGTTGCTCTGCTGGGTGATAAAGACTGACCTAGAATCAGACAAAACAGTATAAACCCTGACTAGTTGCTCTGCTGGGTGATAAATACGGACCTAGAATCAGACAAAACAGTATAAACCCTGACTAGTTGCTCTGCTGGGTGATAAAGACTGACCTAGAATCAGACAAAACAGTGAACTACAGTAGCAGGTCTGGTCCCCTGTGTAAACATGTACAATGCTCTTCAGGAGAAAGAGCCTGTGTGTGTGTGTGTGTGTGTGTGTGTGTGTGTGTGTGTGTGTGTGTGTGTATGTGTGTGTGTGTGTGTGTGTGTGTGTGTGTTTTCTCATGTGACTCATGGGGCTCAGTAAAATATGAGTCAGATTTTATTTATTTATTTAACCTTTATTTAACCAGGCAAGTCAGTTAAGAACAAATTCTTACAATGGCAGCCTACCCCGGCCTACGGACTACCCCGTCCTACCCCGGCCTAAGGACTACCCCGTCCTACCCCGGCCTACCCTGTCCTACCCCGGCCTACGGACTACCCCGTCCTAACCTGTCCTACCCCGTCCTACCCCGGCCTACCCCGGCCTACCCTGTCCTACCCCGGCCTACGGACTACCCCGGCCTACCCTGTCCTACCCCGGCCTACGGACTACCCCGTCCTAACCTGTCCTACCTCGTCCTACCCCGGCCTACGGCCTACCCCGTCCTACCCCGTCCTACCCCGGCCAAACCCGGACAACGCTAAAGGTTAATATATATGTGAAATATACTCTTCTAAAATATAGATGCAACAATTTCAAGTTTTTACTGAGTTACAGTTCATATAAAGAAATAAGTCTAACCTGACCGTAATACCCTGTATATAGCCTCCACATTGACTCTGTACCGTAATACCCTGTATATAGCCTCCACATTGACTCTGTACCGTAATACCCTGTATATAGCCTCCACATTGACTCTGTACCGTAATAACCTGTATATAGCCTCCACATTGACTCTGTACCGTAATACCCTGTATATAGCCTCCACATTGACTCTGTACCGTAATACCCTGTATATAGCCTCCACATTGACTCTGTACTGTAATACCCTGTATATAGCCTCCACATTGACTCTGTACCGTAATACCCTGTATATAGCCTCCACATTGACTCTGTACCGTAATACCCTGTATATAGCCTCCACATTGACTCTGTACCGTAATACCCTGTATATAGCCTCCACATTGACTCTGTACCGTAATAACCTGTATATAGCCTCCACATTGACTCTGTACCGTAATACCCTGTATATAGCCTCCACTTTGACTATGTACCGTAATACCCTGTATATAGCCTCCACATTGACTCTGTACTGTAATACCCTGTATATAGCCTCCACATTGACTCTGTACCGTAATACCCTGTATATAGCCTCCACATTGACTCTGTACCGTAATACCCTGTATATAGCCTCCACATTGACTCTGTACCGTAATACCCTGTATATAGTCTCCACATTGACTCTGTACCGTAATACCCTGTATATAGCCTCCACATTGACTCTGTACCGTAATACCCTGTATATAGCCTCCACATTGACTCTGTACTGGTACCCCCTGTATATAGCCTCCACATTGACTCTGTACCGTAACACCCTGTATATAGCCTCCACATTGACTCTGTACCGGTACCCCCTGTATATAGTCTCCACATTGACTCTGTACCGGTACCCCCTGTATATAGCCTCCACATTGACTCTGTACCGTAACACCCTGTCTATAGCCTCCACATTGACTCTGTACCGTAATACCCTGTATATAGCCTCCACATTGACTCTGTACCGTAATAACCTGTATATAGCCTCCACATTGACTCTGTACCGTAATACCCTGTATATAGCCTCCACATTGACTCTGTACCGTAATACCCTGTATATAGCCTCCACATTGACTCTGTACCGTAACACCCTGTATATAGCCTCCACATTGACTCTGTACCGGTACCCCTGTATATAGTCTCCACATTGACTCTGTACCGTACCCCCTGTATATAGCCTCCACATTGACTCTGTACCGGTACACCCTGTATATAGCCTCCACATTGACTCTGTACCGTAATACCCTGTATATAGTCTCCACATTGACTCTGTACCGTAATACCCTGTATATAGTCTCCACACTGACTCTGTACCGTAATACCCTGTATATAGTCTCCACATTGACTCTGTACCGGTACCCCCTGTATATAGCCTCCACATTGACTCTGTACCGTAATACCCTGTATATAGCCTCCACATTGACTCTGTACCGTAATACCCTGTATATAGCCTCCACATTGACTCTGTACCGGTACCCCTGTATATAGTCTCCACATTGACTCTGTACCGGTACCCCTGTATATAGCCTCCACATTGACTCTGTACCGTAACACCCTGTCTATAGCCTCCACATTGACTCTGTACCGTAATACCCTGTATATAGCCTCCACATTGACTCTGTACCGTAATAACCTGTATATAGCCTCCACATTGACTCTGTACCGTAATACCCTGTATATAGCCTCCACATTGACTCTGTACCGTAATAACCTGTATATAGCCTCCACATTGACTCTGTACCGTAACACCCTGTATATAGCCTCCACATTGACTCTGTACCGGTACCCCCTGTATATAGTCTCCACATTGACTCTGTACCGTACCCCCTGTATATAGCCTCCACATTGACTCTGTACCGGTACACCCTGTATATAGCCTCCACATTGACTCTGTACCGTAATACCCTGTATATAGTCTCCACATTGACTCTGTACCGTAATACCCTGTATATAGTCTCCACACTGACTCTGTACCGTAATACCCTGTATATAGTCTCCACATTGACTCTGTACCGGTACCCCCTGTATATAGCCTCCACATTGACTCTGTACCGTAATACCCTGTATATAGCCTCCACACTGACTCTGTACCGTAATACCCTGTATATAGTCTCCACATTGACTCTGTACCGTAATACCCTGTATATAGCCTCCACACTGACTCTGTACCGTAATACCCTGTATATAGCCTCCACATTGACTCTGTACCGGTACCCCTGTATATAGTCTCCACATTGACTCTGTACCGTAATACCCTGTATATAGCCTCCACATTGACTCTGTACCGTAACACCCTGTATATAGCCTCCACATTGACTCTGTACCGGTACCCCCTGTATATAGTCTCCACATTGACTCTGTACCGGTACCCCCTGTATATAGCCTCCACATTGACTCTGTACCGTAACACCCTGTATATAGCCTCCACATTGACTCTGTACCGTAATACCCTGTATATAGCCTCCACATTGACTCTGTACCGTAATACCCTGTATATAGCCTCCACATTGACTCTGTACCGTAATACCCTGTATATAGCCTCCACATTGACTCTGTACCGTAATACCCTGTATATAGCCTCCACATTGACTCTGTACTGGTACCCCCTGTATATAGCCTCCACATTGACTCTGTACCGGTACCCCCTGTATATAGCCTCCACATTGACTCTGTACCGTAATACCCTGTATATAGCCTCCACATTGACTCTGTACCGTAATACCCTGTATATAGCCTCCACATTGACTCTGTACTGGTACCCCTGTATATAGCCTCCACATTGACTCTGTACCGTAATACCCTGTATATGGCCGGCGCATTTGACAAAGAACATTTGATAAGATTTGAAGTCAACTGAATTCAATTCATTAGGCCTAATCTATGGATTTCACATGACTGGGCAGGGGCGCAGGGCCTTAGAGGCCATAGGTCCACTCACTGGGGAGCCAGGGTCCACCCACTGGGGAGCCAGGGTCCACCTACTGGGGGAGCCAGGGCCCACTCACTGGGGGAGCCAGGGTCCACCCACTGGGGGAGCCAGGGTCCACCCACTGGGGAGCCAGGGCCCACCCACTGGGGGAGCCAGGGTCCACCCACTGGGGAGCCAGGGTCCACCCACTGGGGAGCCAGGGTCCACCTACTGGGGAGCCAGGGCCCACTCATTGGGGGAGCCAGGGTCCACCCACTGGGGGAGCCAGGCCCAGCCAATCAGAATGAGTTTTCCCCACAAAAGGGCTTTACTACAGACAGAAATCCAAATTGACATGAGACCAAATCATGTCCACCATCGAACAAACAGGAGAAAACAGGAATCAAATTGTCCACAGTGACCATCAAAGCAGCCATTGTGGTCAAATCAATTAGTGAACAATGTATCAAAGCCAGAGACTGTGGCCAGGCCAGGATAGGGCCAGTACTGGTCTAAAGTAGAGCACTACGAAGGGAATAGGGTGCCATTTGGGACACAGTCGAGGTGTCAGGCCCTTAGACCCAGTAATAAGATGATGCTATGTGGAGACATTGTGTGTTGGGGAGGGGGAGGGGGTCCGTGGAGGCTATTCCCTGTGGGACCAGGAGGTCTGGTGAGGGGCTTCATTAAGGGATGGACCTCTGTGGCTGAGGGTGATAACCCTGCTCAACTGTCATTGTTAGCAGTGACCTGGAATGGAGGGAAGGACACATGTGTTCTAGAACCCTCACAACATCAGACAGACAGACGGAGCACTCACCATGTTCTAGAACCCTCACAACATCAGACAGACGGAGCACTCACCATGTTCTAGAACCCTCACAACATCAGACAGACAGACGGAGCACTCACCATGTTCTAGAACCCTCACAACATCAGACAGACGGAGCACTCACCATGTTCTAGAACCCTCACAATATCAGACAGACGGAGCACTCACCATGTTCTAGAACCCTCACAACATCAGACAGATGGAGCACTCACCATGTTCTAGAACCCTCACAAAACCAGACAGACAGACGGAGCACTCAGAGGTTCTCTAAATGACATTGTAGAGAAAATGACTGAAGCTAACAGTGTTGTTGTGTCCCGGTGTCTGACACTACCGTAGCTTCAAGAGACAACTTGAACAGAGCAGAGTGATTATACACAGAACTGCATGGCAGTAATGAAGTCCTCTCACAGTCTATTCCTACTGAAATGGAGACGGAGTGGAGGCTGCAGGGTACCCACTAGACAACCACCAAGTGGAACGGTTGGAGGACAAAGGCATCCTGATTACAAACAGACTCCATGACCACAACGAGCTGTTTCTACATTTAACAGACTCTTTGATCCAGAGAGACTTCGTTCAATCATCAAGTTTGCGGACGACACAACAGTGGTAGGCTTGATTACCAACAACGACGAGACGGCCTACAGGGAGGAGGTGAGGGCCCTCGGAGTGTGGTGTCAGGAAAATAACCTCACACTCAACGTCAACAAAACTAAGGAGATGATTGTGGACTTCAGGAAACAGCAGAGGGAACACCCCCCCATCCACATCAATGGAACAGTAGTGGAGAGGGTAGAAAGTTTTAAGTTCCTCGGCATACACATCACAGATAAACTGAATTGGTCCACTCACACAGACAGCATCGTGAGGAAGGCGCAGCAGCGCCTCTTCAACCTCAGGAGGCTGAAGAAATTTGGCTTGTCACCAAAAGCTCTCACAAACTTCTACAGATGCACAATCGAGAGCATCCTGGCAGGCTGTATCACCGCCTGGTATGGCAACTGCACCGCCCTCAACCGTAAGGCTCTCCAGAGGGTAGTGAGGTCTGCACAACGCATCACCGGGGGCAAACTACCTGCCCTCCAGGACACCTACACCACCCGATGCTACAGGAAGGCCATAAAGATCATCAAGGACAACTGCCTATTCACCCCGCTGTCATCCAGAAGGCGAGGTCAGTACAGGTGCATCAAAGCTGGGACCGAGAGACTGAAAAACAGCTTCTATCTCAAGGCCATCAGACTGTTAAACAGCCACCACTAACATTGAGTGGCTGCTGCCAACACACTGTCAATGACACTGACTCTACTCCAGCCACTTTAATAATGGGAATTGATGGGAAATGATGTAAATATATCACGAGCCACTTTAAACAATGCTACCTTATATAATCACTAGCCACTTTAACTATGCCACTTGGTTTACATACTCATCTCATATGTATATACTGTACTCGATATCATCTACTGTATCTTGCCTATGCTGCTCTGTACCATCACTCATTCATATATCCTTATGTACATATTCTTTATCACCTTACACTGTGTATAAGACAGTAGTTTTTTGGAATTGTTAGTTAGATTACTTGTTGGTTATTACTGCATTGTCGGAACTAGAAGCACAAGCATTTCGCTACACTCGCATTAACATCTGCTAACCATGTGTATGTAACAAATAAAATTTGATTTGATTTGATTTGACTTTACAGTAGAGAGTCATTTAACAGACTCTCTGATCCAGAGAGACTTACAGTAGAGAGTCATTTAACAGACTCTCTGATCCAGAGAGACTTACAGTAGAGAGTCATTAACAGACTCTCTGTTCCAGAGAGACTTACAGTAGTGAGTACATACATGTTTATACTGGTCTCCTGTGGGAATCGAACCCACAACCCTGACGTTGCAAGAGCCATGCTGCACCAACTGAACCACACAGGACCTGAGTTGTTCCTTTCACCAGAACCTGTTCCCTGGTTTCCTGTTCCCTGGTTTCCTGTTCCCTGGTTTCCTGTTTGACCGTGTCTGTAAACACTGTCCCCTGGTTTCCTGTTCCCTGGTTTCCTGTTTGCCTGTGTCTGTAAACACTGTTCCCTGGTTTCCTGTTCCCTGGTTTCCTGTTTGACTGTGTCTGTAAACACTGTTCCCTGGTTTCCTGTTCCCTGGTTTCCTGTTTGACTGTGTCTGTAAACACTGTTTCCTGGTTTCCTGTTCCCTGGTTTCCTGTTCCCTGGTTTCCTGTTTGACTGTGTCTGTAAACACTGTTCCCTGGTTTCCTGTTCCCTGGTTTCCTGTTCCCTGGTTTCCTGTTTGACTGTGTCTGTAAACACTGTTTCCTGGTTTCCTGTTCCCTGGTTTCCTGTTCCCTGGTTTCCTGTTTGACTGTGTCTGTAAACACTGTTCCCTGGTTTCCTGTTCCCTGGTTTCCTGTTTGACTGTGTCTGTAAACACTGTTCCCTGGTTTCCTGTTCCCTGGTTTCCTGTTTGACTGTGTCTGTAAACACTGTTTCCTGGTTTCCTGTTTGCCCGTGTCTTACCTGAAGTATGTTGAAGGCACTGAACAGAGCGGGGACAGGGGAGCACCGCCGGGAGTCCACCAGGACTGTCAACCCTAGGGAACGCACCTCCTTCCTGTAACACACAGGATATGACATCAGAGACAGAGACTCAGGACACAACAGTAAGCTTTCAGCACTGTTCAAGCTATCAGAACCGTAGTGTCAGGAGCTATCAGAACCGTAGTGTCAGGAGCTATCAGAACCGTAGTGTCAGGAGCTATCAGAACCGTAGTATCAGGAGCTATCAGAACCGTAGTGTCAGGAGCTATCAGAACCGTAGTGTCAGGAGCTATCAGAACCATAGTGTCAGGAGATATCAGAACCATAGTGTCAGGAGCTATCAGAACCGTAGTGTCAGGAGCTATCAGAACCATAGTGTCAGGAGCAATCAGCACCGTAGTGTCAGGAGCTATCAGAACCGTAGTGTCAGGAGCTATCAGAACCGTAGTGTCAGGAGCTATCAGAACCGTAGTGTCAGGAGATATCAGAACCGTAGTGTCAGGAGCTATCAGAACCGTAGTGTCAGGAGCTATCAGAACCATAGTGTCAGGAGCTATCAGAACGGTAGTGTCAGGAGCTATCAGAACCGTAGTGTCAGGAGCTATCAGAACCATAGTGTCAGGAGCTATCAGAACCGTAGTGTCAGGACCGTAGTGTCAGGAGCTATCAGAACCATAGTGTCAGGAGATATCAGAACCGTAGTGTCAGGAGCTATCAGAACCATAGTGTCAGGAGATATCAGAACCATAGTGTCAGGAGCTATCAGAACCATAGTGTCAGGAGCTATCAGAACCGTAGTGTCAGGAGCTATCAGAACCGTAGTGTCAGGAGCTATCAGAACCGTAGTGTCAGGAGCTATCAGAACCGTAGTGTCAGGAGCTATCAGAACCGTAGTGTCAGGAGCTATCAGAACCGTAGTGTCAGGAGCTATCAGAACCGTAGTAGTGTCAGGAGCTATCAGAACCGTAGTGTCAGAACCGTAGTAGTGTCAGGAGCTATCAGAACCGTAGTGTCAGAACCGTAGTGTCAGGAGCTATCAGAACCGTAGTGTCAGAACCGTGGTGTCAGGAGCTATCAGAACCGTAGTGTCAGGAGATATCAGAACCGTAGTGTCAGAACCGTAGTGTCAGGAGCTATCAGAACCGTAGTGTCAGGAGCTATCAGAACCGTAGTGTCAGGAGCTATCAGAACCGTAGTGTCAGGAGATATCAGAACCGTAGTGTCAGAACCGTAGTGTCAGGAGCTATCAGAACCGTAGTGTCAGGAGCTATCAGAACCGTAGTGTCAGGAGCTATCAGAACCGTAGTGTCAGGAGCTATCAGAACCGTAGTGTCAGGAGCTATCAGAACCGTAGTGTCAGGAGCTATCAGAACCGTAGTGTCAGGAGCTATCAGAACCGTAGTGTCAGCAGCTATCAGAACCGTAGTGTCAGCAGCTATCAGAACCATAGTGTCAGGAGCTATCAGAACCATAGTGTCAGGAGCTATCAGAACCGTAGTGTCAAAACCGTAGTGTCAGCAGCTATCAGAACCATAGTGTCAGATCCGTAGTGTCAGGATATATCAGAACCGTAGTGTCAGAAGCTATCAGAACCGTAGTGTCAGGAGCTATCAGAACCATAGTGTCAGGAGCTATCAGAACCGTAGTGTCAGGAGCTATCAGAACCGTAGTGTCCAAAGCTATCAGAACCGTAGTGTCCGAAGCTATCAGAACCGTAGTGTCAGAACCGTAGTGTCAGGAGCTATCAGAACCGTAGAGTCAGAACCGTAGTGTCAGGAGCTGTCAGAACCGTAGTGTCAGGAGCTATCAGAACCATAGTGTCAGGAGCTATCAGAACCATAGTGTCAGAACCGTAGTGTCAGGAGCTATCAGAACCGTAGTGTCAGGAGCTATCAGAACCATAGTGTCAGGAGCTATCAGAACCGTAGTGTCAGGAGCTATCAGAACCATAGTGTCAGGAGCTATCAGAACCATAGTGTCAGGAGCTATCAGAACCATAGCGTCAGAACCGTAGTGACAGGAGCTATCAGAACCGTAGTGTCAGAACCGTAGTGTCAGGAGCTATCAGAACCGTAGTGTCAGGAGATATCAGAACCATAGTGTCAGGAGCTATCAGAACCGTAGTGTCAAGAGCTATCAGAACCGAGATATCAGAACCGTAGTGTCAGGACCGTAGTGTCAGGTGATATCAGAACCGTAGTGTCAGGAGCTATCAGAACCAGTGTCAGAACCGTAGTGTTAGAAGCTATCAGAACCGTTGTGTCAGGAGCTATCAGAACCATAGTGTCAGGAGCTATCAGAACCGTAGTGTCAGGAGTTATCAGAACCATAGTGTCAGGAGCTATCAGAACCGTAGTGTCAGGAGTTATCAGAACCATAGTGTCAGGAGCTATCAGAACCATAGTGTCAGGAGCTATCAGAACCGTAGTGTCAGGAGCTATCAGAACCATAGTGTCAGGAGCTATCAGAACCGTAGTGTCAGGAGCTATCAGAACCATAGTGTCAGGAGCTATCAGAACCTTAGTGTCAGGAGCTATCAGAACCATAGTGTCAGGAGATATCAGAACCGTAGTGTCAGGAGCTATCAGAACCGTAGTGTCAGGAGATATCAGAACCGTAGTGTCAGGAGCTATCAGAACCGTAGTGTCAGGAGATATCAGAACCGTAGTGTCAGGAGATATCAGAACCGTAGTGTCAGGAGCTATCAGAACCGTAGTGTCAGGAGATATCAGAACCGTAGTGTCAGGAGCTATCAGAACCATAGTGTCAGGAGATATCAGAACCGTAGTGTCAGGAGCTATCAGAACCGTAGTGTCAGGAGATATCAGAACCGTAGTGTCAGGAGCTATCAGAACCGTAGTGTCAGAGCCATAGTGTCAGGAGCTATCAGAACCGTAGTGTCAGGGAAAAAGTAAAAACCAGTAGGACGGTGGAACACGAGGGCCTGAGTTGGAGTCTACACCCCTAACCTACCTGTCTGTCTGTCTGTGTGCTCAGATCTGTCTGTGTGTGTGTGTGTAACAGTACCTGAGCATTGTGTAGTAGTAGACCAGGATTCTGACCAGTTCTCCACAGTTACAGCTGGGGTTCAACCAGCCGGTGTTCCTTGTGGTCACGGTCACCAGGGCTCGACCTCCCCTATCTCTTGTTCCTGAGACAAACACACAAACAGGACGTCTAGCGCGTGGTAGAAACTGGTCTCAGATCAGATCACGTTTTACCAGTGACACAGCTAGTCACATCAAGACAGAATCACCGTGGTAGAAACTGGTCTCAGATCAGATCGTGTTTTTACCAGTGACACAGCTAGTCACATCAAGACAGAACCACCGTGGTAGAAACTGGTCTCAGATCAGATCACGTTTTTACCAGTGACACAGCTAGTCACATCAAGACAGAATCACCGTGGTAGAAACTGGTCTCAGATCAGATCATGTTTTTGACCAGCTAGTCACATCAAGACAGAATCACCGTGGTAGAAACTGGTCTCAGATCATGTTTTACCAGTGACACAGCTAGTCACATCAAGACAGAATCACCGTGGTAGAAACTGGTCTCAGATCAGATCAGACAGAATCACCGTTACCTCCTCAAACCAGCCTGGTTGGACATGACATATAACATCTTGTGTGTTTCCACAGATGTGGGCTGTTCTACTCACCAGGCAGACAGAGCACCCCAGAACTGAGGACAGCAGCATTGATGTTGTGGGCCTCTGTCAGTGTCTGGGACTTAGGAAAGACTGAAGACTGGGAGCACTGGCTGGACTGGGAGTAGGACCTGGTTAACTGGGCTGGGGACTGGGTTAACTGGGCTGGGGACTGGGTTAACTGGGCTGGGGACTGGGTTAACTGGGCTGGGGACTGGGTTAACTGGGCTGGGGACTGGGTTAACTGGGCTGGGGACCGGGTTAACTGGGCTGGGGACTGGGTTAACTGGGCTGGGGACTGGGTTAACTGGGCTGGGGACTGGGTTAACTGGGCTGGGGACTGGGTTAACTGGGCTGGGGAATGGGTTAACTGGCTGGACTGGGAGTGGGGACCTGGTTAACTGGGCTGGGGACTGGGTTAACTGGGCTGGGGACTGGGTTAACTGGGCTGGGGACTGGGTTAACTGGGCTGGGGACTGGGTTAACTGGCTGGACAGGGAGTAGGACCTGGTTAACTGGGCTGGGGACTGGGTTAACTGGCTGGACTGGGCTGGGGACTGGGTTAACTGGGCTGGGGACTGGGTTAACTGGGCTGGGGACTGGGTTAACTGGGCTGGGGACTGGGTTAACTGGGCTGGGGACTGGGTTAACTGGGCTGGGGGCTGGTGGAGCTGGGCTGGGGTCCGTTGTAGTTCTGCCTCTCTGTGGTTAGTTTCAGTGGATGGCTTGTCCATGGAACAGGATTTTAACACAGGTTCCTCTGGCTGAATGCGGCCTGGATGGAGATAGAGATAGATAGATAGATAGAGATATAGATAGATAGAGATATAGATAGAGAGAGAGAGAGAGAGAGAGAGAGAGAGAGATAGAGAGAGAGAGAGAGATAGACAGACAGATAGATAGAGAGAGAGAGAG
>NW_024608965.1:87500-93922 GCF_018296145.1 Oncorhynchus tshawytscha
CCTCCTCTCCTCTGTCTCTGTCCTGGTTTCTGAACCACTATCCCTCCTCTCCTCTGTCTCTGTCCTGGTTTCTGAACCCCGATCCCCCTCCTCTGTCTCTGTCCTGGTTTCTGAACCCCTATCCCTCCTCTCCTCTGTCTCTGTCCTGGTTTCTGAACCCCTATCCCTCTCCTCTGCCCTGGTTTCTGAACCCCTATCTCTCCTCTCCTCCACCTCCTCCCCTGTTCCTGTCTTTTCCGGGACTCTGTCTGTCTCCTCACTGTGAACAATGCCGTCTTCCTGATTGAGAGACCCTTCCCTCTCCACTATACTGTGTGACTGGGTTAAAACCTCCTCGCTGTCAGTCTGGGGTGACTGAGAGACTCTTCCCTCTCCACTATACTGTGTGACTGGGTTAAAACCTCTCGCTGTCAGTGTGAGGGTGACTGAGAGACTCTTCCCTCTCCACTATACTGTGTGACTGGGTTAAAACCTCCTCGCTGTCAGTCTGAGGGTGACTGAGAGACCCTTCCCTCTCCACTATACTGTGTGACTGGGTTAAAACCTCCTCGCTGTCAGTCTGGGGGTGACTGAGAGACTCTTCCCTCTCCACTATACTGTGTGACTGGGTTAAAACCTCCTCGCTGTCAGTGTGAGGGTGACTGAGAGACTCTTCCCTCTCCACTATACTGTGTGACTGGGTTAAAACCTCCTCGCTGTCAGTGTGAGGGTGACTGAGAGACTCTTCCCTCTCCACTATACTGTGTGACTGGGTTAAAACCTCCTCGCTGTCAGTCTGAGGGTGACTGAGAGACCCTTCCTCTCCACTATACTGTGTGACTGGGTTAAAACCTCCTCGCTGTCAGTCTGAGGGTGACTGAGAGACCCTTCCCTCTCCACTATACTGTGTGACTGGGTTAAAACCTCCTCGCTGTCAGTCTGAGGGTGACTGAGAGACCCTTCCCTCTCCACTATACTGTGTGACTGGGTTAAAACCTCCTCGCTGTCAGTCTGGGGTGACTGAGAGACCCTTCCCTCTCCACTATACTGTGTGACTGGGTTAAAACCTCCTCGCTGTCAGTCTGAGGGTGACTGAGAGACCCTTCCCTCTCCACTATACTGTGTGACTGGGTTAAAACCTCCTCGCTGTCAGTCTGAGGGTGACTGAGAGACCCTTCCCTCTCCACTATACTGTGTGACTGGGTTAAAACCTCCTCGCTGTCAGTCTGAGGGTGACTGAGAGACCCTTCCCTCTCCACTATACTGTGTGACTGGGTTAAAACCTCCTCGCTGTCAGTCTGAGGGTGACTGAGAGACCCTTCCCTCTCCACTATACTGTGTGACTGGGTTAAAACCTCCTCGCTGTCAGTCTGAGGGTGACTGAGAGACCCTTCCCTCTCCACTATACTGTGTGACTGGGTTAAAACCTCCTCGCTGTCAGTCTGAGGGTGACTGAGAGACCCTTCCCTCTCCACTATACTGTGTGACTGGGTTAAAACCTCCTCGCTGTCAGTCTGAGGGTGACTGAGAGACCCTTCCCTCTCCACTATACTGTGTGACTGGGTTAAAACCTCCTCGCTGTCAGTCTGGGGGTCAGAAACCACTGATAAGGCTGTGCCGTCACACACTGCCCAGTGAGACTCAGACACACGCCCAGAGACACGTTGTGTTAGCCTCTGGAGAAGAGCAGCAGTACCTTCTGTACGGTCTGACGCTGTCCCCTCACCGCTGACCCCCTCTCTGGCCGTAGGGAGGTGGGGGCCATGGGGGCCGTAGGGAGGTGGGGGCCGTAGGGGAGGTGGGGGCCGTAGGGGAGGTGGGGGCCGTAGGGGAGGTGGGGGCCGTAGGGGAGGTGGGGGCCATAGGGGAGGTGGGGGCCGTTGGGGTGAGGATGACAGGGGAAAACACGTCGTTGTTCAGGTATTCCTCGATGAGTCTGGAACACACCATGGACTGGGAGAAAGTGCTGCTTTTCACCGGGGCATGAAAGGGCTGGGAGGGGGTTGCTTTGGGGGGGTGTCGGGCTGTAGTCCAGGGTTTATGCAGGTTCCTGTAGTTCAGACTAACAGACTGTGTTAAGGATCCTTTCTGAGGAGAGAAGCGCGGTAGAGAGATCTCTTCCAGTTCAACATACTCTCCCTCAGCGTCCGAGTCCTCTTCTGCTGCGATGTCAAAACCTTTCCCATCGTCACTGGTCTCGATAGGCTGTCTCAACCGTGGGAGGAGCTTCACTTCCGTACTCTCTCCACATTGGGCCTTGGATGTGTCAATCAAAATGTGTCTGGCCCTATCCGAAGGCTTGAAGACGTCCTGTTCCCTCCCCCCATCCCCTTCTCCCTTGGTAGGGACCATAGCCGTGGGTCTGTTAATGAACTGAGGGTGTACTACATCCTCCCAGGGTACTCTGAAGATGTCGTTCTCTGCAGAAAGGAGGCAATGGGACAGTGTCCTCCCCGACCATGTCCCCGACCCTGTCCCAGACCCTGTCCCAGACCCTGTCCCAGACCCTGTCCCCGAACCTGTCCCCGAACCTGTCCCAGACTCTGTCCCAGACCCTGTCTCCGTTCCTGCTCCACTCCGTTCCCTGTTGACTGAGAATAACAATAATTTATTAATCCACACCAGAAGAAACTGGCAGCCCCCCAAGTTTTCTGTTGGACATAAAATACTGTAAAAACACCAGCCAATCAGCTGCTAGGGATTTTAATGTTGGAAATGTGTTCCAAAGTAATCCCAGGCAGAGAGATACAGGGCCTTCAGAAAGTATTCAGACCCCTAGACTTTTTCCACATTTTACAGCCTTGTTTTAAAATGTATTAAATCGTTTTTTCCCCCCCCTCAATCTACACACAATACCCCATAATGACATCACAATACCCCATAATGACATCACAATACCCCATAATGACATCACAATACCCCATAATGACATCACAATACCCCATAATGACATCACAATACCCCACAATGACATCACAATACCCCATAATGACATCACAATACCCCATAATGACATCACAATACCCCATAATGACATCACAATACCCCATAATGACATCACAATACCCCATAATGACATCACAATACCCCATAATGACATCACAATAACCCATAAAGACATCACAATACCCCATAATGACATCACAATACCCCATAATGACATCACAATACCCCATAATGACATCGCAATACCCCATAATGACATCACAATACCCCATAATGACATCACAATACCCCATAATGACATCACAGTACCCCATAAAGACATCACAATACCCCATAATGACATCACAATACCCCATAAAGACATCACAATACCCCATAATGACATCACAATACCCCATAATGACATCACAATACCCCATAATGACATCACAATACCCCATAATGACATCACAATACCCCATAATGACATCACAATACCCCATAATGACATCACAATACCCCATAATGACATCACAGTACCCCATAAAGACATCACAATACCCCATAATGACATCACAGTACCCCATAAAGACATCACAATACCCCATAATGACATCACAATACCCCATAAAGACATCACAATACCCCATAATGACATCACAATACCCCATAATGACATCACAATACCCCATAATGACATCACAATACCCCATAATGACATCACAATACCCCATAATGACATCACAATACCCCATAATGACATCACAATACCCCATAATGACATCACAGTACCCCATAAAGACATCACAATACCCCATAATGACATCACAATACCCCATAAAGACATCACAATACCCCATAATGACATCACAATACCCCATAATGACATCACAATACCCCATAATGACATCACAATACCCCATAATGACATCACAATACCCCATAATGACATCACAGTACCCCATAATGACATCACAATACCCCATAATGACAAAGCAAACACAGGTTTTTAGACATTTTTGTAAATGTATTCAATATTCAAAATAAAAACGGAAATATCACATTTCCATAAGTATTCAGACCCTTTACTCAGTACTTTGTTGAAGCACCTTTGGCAGCGATTACAGCCTCTAGTCTTCTTGGGTATGACGCTACAAGCTTGGCACACCTGTATTTGGGGAGTTTCTCCCAATCTTCTCTTCAGATCCTTTCAAACTCTGTCAGGTTGGATGGGGAGCGTCACTGCACAGCTATTTGCAGGTCTCACCAGAGATGTTCGATTGGGTTCAAGTCCAGGCTCTGGCTGGGCCACTCAAGGACATTCAGAGACTTGTCCCGAAGCCACTCTGCGCTGTCTTGGCTGTGTGCTTAGGTCATTGTCCTGTTGGAAGGTGAACCTTCACCCCATCTGAGGTCCTGAGCGCTATGGAGCGGGTTTTCATCAAGGATCTCTCTGTACTTTGCTCTGTTCATCTTTCCCTTGATCCTGACAAGTCACCCAGTCCCTGCCGCTGAAAAACATCAACACAACATGCCACCACGCTTCACCGTAGGGATGGTGCCAGGTTTCCTCCAGAAGTGAAGCTTGGCATTCAGTCCAAAGGGTTCAATCTTGGTTTCATCAGACCAGAGAATATTGTTTCTCGGTCTGAGAGTCTTTAGGTGCCTTTTGGCAAACTCCAAGCGGGCTGTCATGTGTTTTTTAAGAGGAGTGGCTTCCGTCTGGCCACTCAACCATAAAGGCCTGATTGGTGGAGTGCTGCAGAGATGGTTGTTCTTCTGGAAGGTTCTCCACAGAGGAACTCTGGAGCTCTGTCAGAGTGACCATCGGGTTCTTGGTCACCTCACTGACCAAGGCCCTTCTCCCCCAGATTGCTCAGTTTGGCCGGGCGGCCAGCTGCAGCAGACATTTTTAGGTACCCTTCCCCAGATCTGTGCCTCGACACAATCCTGTCTCTGAGCTCTACAAACAATTCCTTCGACCTCATGTGTCATGACGTTGCCATCTTTGGGTACAGACTGTGTACAGCACCATCCCCATCCTCTCTCTCTCCTACACCCAGGCAGCTGTTAGGCAGGTCATAAATTCCTGGAGGAGATTCTTCCTCATGGCCAGACAGTATAGAGAGAGAGTGAGTTTTCATAGAGAGAACAAAGGAATTTCTTCCACCTCACACAACATGAGAACTGAACAATATTCATGTTCTGAAGAATGTATAAAGGTCAGTAAAGTAGCCAGCTACGAACTGGTCCGTTTGGTACAATTTTGTGAAACTCATGAGAGACAATACAGCCACATTACCATAACCCTGTTTATACAAGAGTCTCAGTTGTGAGGCTTGCATCTAATTGTTGTATAAAATGAATGAGTAAGATGAAACTATTTGTGAAATTATATAATGTGATTTTAACCTGTTTAATGAAGGAAACTCCAATTCCCTTTGGAGTTTAACTGAGTCATAGGCCCGCCCCCTGAGCACAGACATTGATCCGGCATCATGGGCCCGCCCCTTTCTGCTCTTCCGAATATAACCCCCACCGTGGGAATTTATCTTCAGACCATGCTTCTCTTAATTACGAGAGGCTAAGGTTTGAGTAGAGACCAAGCTTACCTCAATTACGAGAGGGCTATGGTTTGAGTAGAGACCAAGCTTACCTCAATTACGAGAGGGCTATGGTTTGATTAGAGACCAAGCTTACCTCAATTACGAGAGGGCTATGGTTTGAGTAGAGACCAAGCTTACCTCAATTACGAGAGGGCTACGGTTTGAGTAGAGACCAAGCTTACCTCAATTACGAGAGGGCTATGGTTTGAGTAGAGACCAAGCTTACCTCAATTACGAGAGGGCTACGGTTTGAGTAGAGACCAAGCTTACCTCAATTACAAGAGGGCTATGGTTTGAGTAGAGGGCTATGGTTTGAGTGAGAGACCAAGCTTACCTCAATTACAGAGAGGGCTATGATTTGAGTAGAGATCAAGCCACCTCAGATTCTGAGAGGGCTAAGGTTTGAGCCCATTGCTGAATTCTTAACCATACCACCCGGTTAAACTCTGAGACTATCAAACCGGCAGAATAAGAACAAATCTTTGATACTAATTACTAGTCTGCAGCATCTATTCTATCACGACATTGCTGAATGTTACTCTGAACTATCCATTCTAACCCGACAGAAAGACTCTCCAACAGAAACAAACTTTCCAAACAGAGATCCATGACACACTTATATATATATATTGATCACAATTATTCCAGAATGAGTGAGCGTTCATGTGCAAAGAATTAGCATTTCAATTGTTAAAATTATCAACTTTGTTGTGTCTTTTATCTCAGTCGACCCCCACTTCCCTTGTGTCTACCAAGCCAGCGATGCCGGTTTAGCCCACTAGGGCATCTGCTATCATTTCCTTGTAACTGTATCTACTGTTTGTTTGTGCATTTTGTGATTATTTAGTTAGTAAATAAATTATTTAAGACAATTGATGTATATGGATGACTCATAGGGAAGACTGGGTTCGT